>NC_058404.1:38799361-38910115 GCF_002201575.2 Neomonachus schauinslandi
GCGGCGGCGGCTGCTGCGGCGGCGGCGGCGGCGGCGGCTGCTGCTGGTTACTCGGAGGCCTCTCCACCACACAACTCTGAGGTGACTTGATGCTGCAGTTGGCCGCGGCAGGCTGCACGCCGTTCTGCGGCAGCATGCTGCAGCTGTTGCCCATGCCGGCCATTTGCTGAGTGACAACACAGCTGTTCTGGGTGAGGCTGCTGGAGGATGACAGGCCGCCATAGGAGCAGCTGCTCTGCGAAGAGCTGTTCCCACAGATGCTGCCGCCCATTGTAGAATCGTAACTGCTGGGGTTCTCGTAGTTCTCTGTGGTGCTCTCGATGCTGCCCAGGTCACTGAAGCCACTGTCCACCACCTGCTGAGAGTGGTCTGATACGGAAGGCACATCCATCATGGGGCTGGTCTCCATGTTCTGCATAGAGGGTGCGGACAGGGATCCTTGCTCCGGGCTAATCTGGGTGTAACCACTTTCGAGGGCAGGCACGGTGGGACTACTGACTGAACGGACCGACTGGCTGGGATGAGACTGAACAGAAGATATTGGACTATTATGTTCCGAAGCATGGCAGTCTTCAACCATTGACATCTGAGGGTCTTCATCAGCCTGGGTGTAACTCTGCAGGGTCTGACACGCTGCCAGAGTTTCTTCACAGTCCTGGTAGGCTCCCTCGTGCTCGTTACTTTCCTCTTGAGTCAAAGACTGCACTGCTTGCACGGTTTCCAGATCCAGTTCACTATGAGGAATCTCTTCTTCCTCTTTCAGCTCAATTAATTCTTCCTTAGAGTTTGAATCTTCTTCATGATCATCCTCAGACCCCGGCATATGCTCTGATACCATGGACGTTTCATGCGAAGTCTGTTCCTCTTCAGAATCTGGTTCCATTTCCTCTTTATCCTTTATATTCTCCCTACTGCTCTGCATATTAGTATCTAAAAAAGACTCCTGACCACCGGGCTCCTCCTTGACATCTTCTCCAACGAGCTGCTCCTCTAGCTCTTTTTTCTTGGTAGATTCCAGATGACCATCATCTTCATCATCTGCATCATGGTCTTCATTCTGGTTTGTCTCTATAGCCACTTCATCCTCTTCCTCTTGCTCCTGTTCTTCTAGTTCTTGTTGCTCCTCTTCTGATTGCCTCTGCTCTTCTAAGACACGGGGCTTCTCCTCCTCCTCTTCTATCTCGGGTTCTTTCGTTTCTGTCTCGGGACTGTTGCTATCCACTGGAGATGCTGCTCTAACTTCACTGCTGGTTGTGTCTTCTTCTTCTCCCTCTTCAACCTCTTCTGCTTCCACGTGCATCTCCTCCTCTTCCTTCCTTTCTTCAGTTAAAGGCAAGTCTTCTTTTGGTTCAACAGTTTCTTCGTTCTCCTGAAGTTTGGCTTTACGTCCCGCTTTAGGAATGGGGACAATGGGCTCAACAACGCATTCTTGAGTAGAAACGGGTATGATTTCCCGATTCAACTTAAATCCTGGTTTGCGACCAGGTCTTTTCTTCCAGTGGATTGGTTTGCGGCTTTTGCCTTTGGGCCATCCCTTCTTCTTTTTCATAGGTGTGGATGTATCTGGCTCAAGTTGAGAATCCTTCACATCACATTTTCTCAAGAGAGATACTGGCTTTAGGACAGGAGTGTCTATACAGGAGGAATAAAAACAAAACAAAACAACACATTAAAAAAAAGTTACAAGATTTTCTACTTGTACCAGTGCCTTTTTCTGAGACTACATGTGCAACACAAATAGTTTTATTAATCATCACAAACTCCAGATTACCTTCACTTTCAAGTTAAGAATCTAAAGGAGAGACCTAATAAAGACCTCTTCTAAAGTCACGCAGTGAGCTGGCAGAACAAGGAAAGAATCCTGGTCAACACTCTGCTGCCCCCCACTACTTAAAACCAGTTCAGGTTTATCATCACCAACTGCACGGCTTTAGGAAATTAGTCTACAAGTCCGTTTTCTCCTCTAGAAAATGGAGCTAAGCCACATAAAGATGCAAATGCTCAGCAGTGATTACAACTACTTCAGACAAGCGGTCTTTACTGTGTAAGTCACAAATCAGCTCATTTCTTATTTTTAATTTTTCCTGTTTGCAATTTATATTCTCTCTCTGGTTTTCTTGGTTTCCATAAAATCATTACTTCAGGTAATATCATGAGTTAATTACCCCAGGCCATGACTGAGCAATCTTACATGAATAACTGCTCAATCGATGTTGTGTTTGTACGGGAACAGCCGCAAGGCCTTTAGCCCTAGACAAATACTGACCTGAAGAAAAAGTGAACGCACCAATGACAATGATTTATTAGAAATAAATTTGACATTAGCATTATTTTCTCCCCATTACTTTTTTCTATTTTTAAAGATTGTAGTAAACTATGCATAGCAGAAAATGTACCATTTCAACCATGTTTAGGTGTCCAGTGTGGTGCAGCATTAAGTACATTAATATTTCCCATTAATTTTTCTTTCATTAATCCCATTAGTTTTTTTTTTTTAAAGATTTTTTATTTATTTATTTGAGAGAGAGAGTGAGAGAGAGAGAGAGCACAAGAGGGGGGAGCGGGAGAGGGAGAAGCAGGCTCCCCGCCGAGCAGGGAGCCCGATGCGGGACTCGATCCAAGGACTCCAGGATCATGACCTGAGCTGAAGGCAGTCGCTTAACCAACTGAGCCACCCAGGCGCCCTCCCATTAGTTTTTAAAGGGCAGAACACCAAGGCAAGAACAGGATTTTGAGGGGGAAGCTACAAAGGCACAACTGGCAATAATACCGTGAAAATAAAGAAAGGAAATGGCCACATCACAGAAAATCTGTCCTAGTCAACAAAAATTTAAACAAGGGATATTATTTTAGTCTACAATGATCCAAGAGAGAATTTTACTGAAGGGCCAAATTTACACAATAAATCTCTGGTTTCCTAGTTATATACCTCAAAGCATAACACAACAAAACTGCAGAAAATCATTCACAGCAAAGCACTCAGTCATCTTGTCACTATATTAAAAGTATTTCTTATATAAAAATATGAGAATGGAGAAAATGCAAGTTTCTACTAGATATGAAATTGAGCAAATTTATTTTTTAAAGAATAAAAAGCTCAATTAATAAATAAATGCTATAATTCCACCAAGAGTGGACAACTGGATTCCCCCAAATTCACCCAGCAAAGTAAAAAAAAAAAAAAGCTGAGTTTGACCACTCCCCGCCGCCCCCCCCCTTTTAGGCAAACACTGCAGACGCAGGCAGCATAATGCACCGGCAGAAACTTTAGGGTAGGATGTAAATGACCTGGTCTGTGACCCAGCTCATATATGAGCCCCAGTTTCTTTACTTCTAAACGACAAGGCTATTTTAAAAGTAAATCACTGGATTTTGCACTATGCCATAAAATTTAACCTACCCTGAGGCATTGTTACCATTTTTATTAGAAATTTACTACTCACGAGAAAGGCACATTAGAGATATGATTCAGAAGGATTCCTGAACAGATGTGAAGCAAGTCCAATTTACATGAATCTGATCTTACTTAAGAACCATCTTCCTAGCATGTATCCGTTTAGCAATATTTACCGAGTGCCTATTTTAAGCACTCAGCATACAACAATTAGCAAAACAGGTAGGTCCACAGAGTGTACTTTCTATCTAGTAAAGGGTTATTACTTCAATGTCTTCCTGATGCTAAGTCCAATCCACCCATTAACTAAAGATTCAGATAATGGCTGAGAAAGGATTAGGCAAAAAAGAACAATATCCTGATAGCAAGATATTTTCTGCAGAGGCAAAAATAGGTCCCCTGAAGGGGAAACTAGGAAAAAAAAAAAACTTTTTAAAAGGACAGAGAGCTCAGTGAGAAAATAGGGATGAATATACTCGACGCAAATTTTGAGAGGTTACCAAGTTGGCCGTCCTTTACTGGCTTAGTGGGGAGTGTCGCTCTTTCAGCCTTTTGATGGAAGGGTTTGCAGCTATCACTTGCAGCCTGTTTCTTTAAAAACAATAAAGCTACCATAAGCAACAGTTCTCTAAAACATACCATCAGCATCATCTGACTCTTCATCGTCCTCTTCATCTTTAGATTTCCTCTTAGAAGAGGATCGACACCTGAGCACATCCTGTGAGGAGAGGCGATGGAAGTACCCTCTAGAGAAGAGTTCACTTTCATCCTCTTCCTCTTCCTCTTCATCAATCTCAAACGTGGGTTCTAATCTTGGCATTGGCCTCTCGGAGTCAGAGTCTTCAAAAGGTTCATCTAACACCTCTGTAGTCTCAGAAATAGTTTCTGTGACCACACTGCTATTGTGGTGTTTGCGCTTTCGAACTCTCCTCCTTCGGTGAAGAATTGGTTTCTATTTAAAAGAGGAAGGAAGTATTTTATTTACAGTAATGAATGCTATCACTTCTATTAATAACATAATGAACAGTGTCTGAACCTAATAGAATTAGCACATATAAAATGGGTACACTGTTTGCCAAGAGACATTTTGAGTATTATTTCAAAATACTACAGTAAGATACTACACATAAAGTTATCACAGAAAGATGTTGGATGATTGAATACAACTTTATAAAAGGCATGCCCAAAGAGCAGATATTATAATTCCCTTATTAATACTTCAGTTACATTTAACACTCTAGGGAAATGCCTATTTCAATACTGAAATGACAGAAAAGCTAGTCCTTTAACATCTCTTTACCTCAAGAGAAAAAAAAATAAAACACTTTCTGTTTGTCTCATGGCTCATAATAGAGACAACAAAATGATAAAGACGATGCACCGGAAATGATCTAATCCAATGCCCTCTATGGCGAGAAAGGTTACAGGGCTTGCTTAAGGTCACATACCCAGTCAGCACAGAAACGGCTGTAAAATATAGTCTCTTGACTACCAGTCAAGAGAATTTAAGAACTTCAAGTATTTTGTGCATGATCTCACTGCCTGTTACAATATTCTCTTGTTTACACAGGGAAATAGCATAATTTTCTTATAAATAGGCAATATAAGCCTGGAATGGCAAAGATACATTCTTCATGATCACGTAATGAATGGCAGAGTTAGCTAGTGTTGAGTTTTTCTCCACTTCAAATTTAAATTTACTAGGCCTTTTAGTTGAGAGTACAATTTTCAAACCAGGTTCAACACATTTGGCTCTGCTCTTTGGAAAAATGGCTGACTCTAGGATTGGGACATGAAATATACAAGATGAACCTAGAATATCCTGTAGTACTAGAAAGTAAGGAAGTGCTCAAAACAAAATAAAAAACCTTACACTGATGACGGTACGTATTACGTTAAAGGGACGTGGGAGCAAAACTTAAAAACTCCTAATGGCCAAAGCTGGAACATTTGAGCAACAAATTAAATCAAGTGGTACTGCTGGGTTGTAACTCAAAGTGTAAAGTAAATATCCGAGTCTACGCCAGTATTAATAAATGCTTGAATAAGTAAACTATGCCGGTATTAGTAAATGCCTGAATAAGAAAACAGATGGGTGGGAATGAATAAATCTCCAAGCAGAATTCCAAATAATTAACACAGATATTCTGCTCCTAAGAACAGAGTATAACTCTCCATATCACTGCTGGCAGTGACTACCTTCCAAAGAGTACAGCATGGGAAAGGGGAAAAAAGGAGTGACTAATTTACAGTGGAGAAATCTGACAAACACAACCTCAAACCGGGTGATCTAGGCTGATATCAATAGTGAAAAGTCATACTGACAGTAATACTCTTGTGTTTGGTGTGTATGTGTGTGTACATACATATTTATCAGATACCTTTTATATGATAAGAATGACACTTTACCTCTGTGGTCTTCTTCCCAAAAACATATTACCCCATTCTAATATCATGAGGGACGTTCTAAAATACCTAGCCAGTACTTGTCAAACTGTCAAGGTCATCAAAAACAAGGAGTCTGAGAAACTGTCACAATCAAGAGGGACCAAAGAGGCATGACTACTAAGTGTAATGTGGTGTGCTGGATGAGGTCCTGGAACAGAAAAAGGACATACAGGAAAACTGAGGAGATCTAAATAAAGTATGGAGTCTAGTTAATAAAATACTAGTTCACTATTTGTGACAAATGTACTATACCAACGTAAGAGGTTAACAGTAGGGGAAACTGCCTATAAGGAATACAGGAACTCTCTGTACTTTCTCTGCAATAACTGCATAAATCTAAAACTGTTCTAAAATTAAAAACTTATGTTTTTATATATTGCCCTGCTCCCCCCTCCCCCCATAAGGTTCTGCTAAGGAAAGGAACAATTTCGCTGCTTTGGATGAAAGCTGTCACCCCACTACTACAGGGTGGCTCATCCAGGAGGCTGAGCTCAGTCTGGCTGGCTTGCGGCAATGCTTAAAGTTCACTGCACAGCCTGGGACAGTTCTGGTATATGGTTTGCCAGAATTCATTATCAGCATCACAACACATTTATAAACTGGCTATCATTCAAACTTTGCAAGATGACGAGACAAAGCTGAGAAAATACTTCTAAAACCAGGTTAAGTCAAACCATTGAAAGAAAGAAGGGAGAGATGGAGACGGGAGAAGAAAGCACAGGGAAAAAGGCCCACCCCCACCTAAGACTAACGGCCTCTCTGAGCACCCCAACACAGGGCACCGCTGTCCATCAAGCCGTCCGATACTTTTCTCCTTTTCTAACATAAACATTTCTAATCTATACATACTTTTAAAATACTTGACAAATCCCTAAAAGTCATGATTACAACATCAAACCAGCAAGCTGAAAAACAAGTTTGTCAGTCCTTAAATAAGCTTATGACATCTATGTTCATTCCCATGAACCACAGAAGCCATATCCACATTTCAAATGTTCACTGGGAAGATCATAAGCTACAATACACTGAGGCATAAAGTCTAAAAAAATAACACACTAACAATTTCTATATTTACTTTTTCAGAACTCTAGAACAGATGTATATAATAAGCTGTAATTCGGAAAAGAACAGACAAGTCAAAAGAAAAACCTTACTTTTCTCTTCAATGTGGGCTTTGTAAGAACTGGTGGGGAGCTGGACCGAGGACTTTCTGGCTCTTCTTCCTCCTCACTACTCTCACTGAAGCCTCTGAGGAGAGCCCTGTCACCATCACTATAGCGACGGGGCAGTCTATCAGTGCCTTCTGGTAATCTACACTTCAGTGCCTCGGGGCTCTTCTTCAGCTGTCCTCGCCAGAGCTCAACCCCCTCACTTAGTCTTCTTTTGGGGATGTCTGGCTTCCCATCCTGGCTTGGCTGCTCCTGAGAGGCTGCCAACTGCTCCTCACTTTCAGCGTATTGTTCTTGGGAGGTTTCTGATTTTTCCTCACATTCTCCATATTGTTCCTGAGGAGCTGAAGTCTCTTCCAAGAGCAGTTTAGAATCTTTATCACCAAAACGTTCCTGGGTTTTTCTGTTCTTCCTCCCCCAGCGGCCTCTCCGGGATGGCTGGTTATTTGCAGGAAGACTATCACAGGAAAGGACTTGTTTGTGCAGACGCGTAGAACTGGCTGGTGCCGTAACTTCTGGTTTCTTTTCACTTTCTAATGAGGAGTAAGAATCTTGTTCTTTGTTTTCCCGAGATGCAGACTTTCCCACCTGATTTTGGAAAATAAAACCATGCTGATTAATTTTTCAGTCTTATTTTTATACCTCCTATCTGACCTCTTAAATAGAGATAAGAAAACAGAGCTTTAAAAAGAAAAGTATTATTTAATAGCTATCAGGAATATTTCTCATGTGTTAGGCACTGCTTTAAATGCTTAATAAGATTCATTTAATCCTTACAACAATTGTATGAAGTGTTATTATTATATCTTCATTTTACAAACAAGGTAACTGAGGCACAAAAAATACAAGTAACTCGCCCTAGGACATGCAAGAGCAAATGTGGAAGCTGGGATCTAAACCCAGGCAGTCTGACCCAAGAGCTAGTGCTCTTAGCCACTATGCAATCCCACCTTCAATAAACGAAGTGAACAGCATTGTTCTTATAAATGTTAAATGATATAATTTACCAAATTTCTCAGCAATAAAATTTATAAACAGGAGATGGGCTCTGGAGCATGGGCAAGAAAAAGGGGGTGTTTGAAAAAAATGAAAGAAAATGTCTGTAGTTACTTTTATTTTTATTCTGAATATTTAATTTCATTTTGAAAATTAAATTACATTAAATGGGCGTGAAACTGCTTACGTTTATCAAAGGAGGACATAGATTTTTAAAGGATGAAAGCACAGCTTAAAAAAAAAGAACAGAGAAAGATACGCATCACATGAAGAAAAATACTGAACACTACAAAATGTTGTACAGTCCCTCATTAACCCTTTAACGGCTTAAAGACATTCGTGTACCCACTGAATTATTTAGTGCTCTATTAGAAAACATACACGTTTATATTATTTCCTTAATGTTTTATTTTAAGGAAAAGGGATCTTCATTTCATTTTTAACAATGGTCAGAATTAAATTCAGATTCCTCAATTACTACCACACAGCTTGAACTTTAGCTGTTTATCAGGACCCTGGTAAGGAATTCTTAGTTCTAAGTAACACATTGTAACAAATTTGAAGGTCTCCTAATGATCCAAGGCTTAAAAATATACAAATAAGTAAACAAAACCCAGTCTTCCTAAAATTTCTATCACTGAAATCAACTCTGAAATGCTAATGTGAACTGTGTGGGCTTAAGATATTGTATGTAACACGTATCACAATACTCATGAACCAAAACCAGAGCCTTCTGTCATCAAAAATAGAGACTAGTCATGCCCTTACACTCATCTCTAATTCTCTTTCCTGGCACTGCGGCTCTTCGTTTTCGCCTTCCTCAGCCTCCTCTTCTTCCTCCTCTGAGACAACAGAATTGGAGACTATGACAGGAGTCCAGCGCAAACATTCTGGATCTACATCTACAGGTCGCAAATTCAGTTGAAGCTTTGCCATGTGATCCTGGATAAGTTTTTCCCGGCGGATTATCACAAATCTGGAACCAGAGCAAAGTTTATAGCAATCAACGATGTACAAGGAGTACCTAACAATGAATATGGAGCTATAACCCCCAGAAAACCATGGAGGTGATGACAAATGCTTCAAAAACTGCCCACTCGGGAGCATGAAATACAGAAATAACAGCCGCCACCATATAAGATAGCTAAGAAATACGAAGTTGGACAGCTACTTCACACTCAATGAGAACAGTGGATGAAGTGATTTTAACCATTCACTGTCTCAAACTTCCCACCTCTGGAATTGCTGCTACTCTCCTGTAATCTATCTCCTATCCTCCATCTTTCTAGCCCAATGCCTCCTTCCTTTCTCTGTGATCTTTTCCCAACCCCTTTAGATAAGGGTGAGCTGACCTTCCTTTGACCTACATTTTACTTTGTACCACTTTATGTGGAAATAAATCATGGGAATATTTTATTAGACATTATTTCTAGAGTTGTTACCTCTTGTATTAAAGGTGCTGCCAACATTAGAAAAGAAAAGCTTCAATAGCTTAGGTCCGAAAGTTAGAAGGAAGACCAGAAAATACAGTTGAAAAAAAAAAAATGCGGTCAATGGTATCAAATATCACAGAAACGAAAATGGTGTCTCAGGATCACCAATGTACCACTTATATTAGTTTATGCCCTTTCACTGATAATCTGGCTGCCTCATCCAAACACTTCTACCTAATTGTCTTTGGAAAGTATACGAAGGGATGTGATACTCACTGGTCACTGCGGAAGTCCAGCATTCGTAGGTGGTGGAGTGTGGAAGTAATGTCTTGAGGGCAGATTCCAGTCAACTTGCTTAACTTCTTAATGCTGATTTGCTTGTCATTTTGGTGATAAAGGCACTCCAATATTACACTTTTCCAGTAAGCCATGTAGGAAAGACGACCTAGATCGGATAATGGTTTCTCTGGAGACCCTGCTTGGCCTTCACGCTTTGATAACAAATAACCTAAAGAAACCCCCGAATCACAAATATGTCAGAGAGCCTAAAATAGGCTAATTCACCAAAATAACAATTCCCTCTTCCACAACCAATAATGTCAAGGGTAAATTCCTTCAAGAAAAAGAACAAAACTGAAAAATTACTTCAACACAGATTTGCACAAGATTATGTAATTTGTATACACTGAACCTTAGGTTAGTATTACTTTGCCTATACTTACTATAAATCACACTGTTAAAATAAATCAGAGGACTTCATATTAATAGGATGCATTAATAAGATTAAGGCAATAATGCTTTTTATTTTATGGGGGAAAACCTCCCTTGCATTTTTATTTGGACCACCAGATAGCAACAGCTATATCTGAATTGTTAAACAATACAAAAGAATGCCTTCAGGGACACCTGGGTGGCTCAGTCATTAGGCGTCTGCCTTCGGCTCAGGTCATGATCCCGGGGTCCTGGGATCAAGCCCCGCATCGGGCTCCCTGCTCGGCGGGAAGCCTGCTTCTCTCTCTCCCACTCCCCCTGCTTGTGTTCCCTCTCTCACTGTGTCTCTCTGTCAAATAAATAAATAAAATCTTTAAAAAAAAAAAAAAGAATGCCTTCATTTTTACGTAATCCTATCTGTTAAGATCGTGGTTCTTCTGTGAGTGAATCAGATGACAATTTCTCACTTCAGCCAAAGCTCTCCTCACAATGACCTCTTACCCTTAAACTCTTAGTGAGCAAGGATGTCAGCGTGAGGGTGTCCCTGTGAGTGTATGGTGGTATCTGTTCTCCTGTCTAGAGCAGGACTCTCAAGAACAGAAAAAGAAAGGCTTAAATTGGGGCGCCTGGGTGGCTCAGTCGTTCAGCGTCTGCCTTCGACTCAGGTCATGATCCCAGAGGCCTGGGATCGAGCCCCACATCGGGCTCCCTGCTCGGCGGGAAGCCTGCTTCTCCCTCTCCCACTCCCCCTGCTTGTGTTCCCTCTCTCGCTGTGTCTCTCTCCGTCAAATAAATAAATAAAATCTTTAAAAAAACCAAACAGGGGTGCCTGGGTGGCTCAGTCATTAAGCGTCTGCCTTTGGCTCAGGTCATGATCGAGCCCCACATCAGGCTCCCTGCTCGGCGGGAGGCCTGCTTCTCCCCCTCCCACTCCCCTCACTTGTGTTCCCTCTCTCTCGCTGTCAAATAAATAAATAAAATATTTGAAAAAAAAAAAAAAGGCATAAATTCTGAGAGCATCAACAATGGAGATGGCAGAAGAAATGCAGTTTTTTGTCATCAAGGGAAACTACTAAAAAGCAGTCTATGAATGGTAATGTGGGAAAATAGATTACATTAGGAAAAGCAAATGAAAACAAATACTGTAATCACAGACTGCTGTTTGCGTATCTCAAAAGTATAACTAATTAGTATAATAAAATATTTTCCCCTAACTTTGCTACTTAATGGCATAACACATCCAAACATGAGTCCTGCTTCAAAACAATATATTGATATTAAAGGAAATAATCTGAGTTGCACTCTCTACTACCAATCTAAGAAGGCCAAGAAAACGTACAAAATAATCAATGGCACATATTTCCAATAAAATATGGTCAGGAGTACAGTCTAAGGCCAACCAGAATAAGCTGAACTGGTCCATCTGAGAATTAACTTCTTAACACTGGTGATATAATCATATGATATTTAGAAGAACTGCCTGTATCAAAATATTCCCTCAAAAATCACTTTGTTATAATCAATATAAAATTTACTGTAAGCATATATTTACTTTCTAAGCAAGACTATCAACACGTAAAACAAAATTCAAATTCTACAATGACTTTTTAGAGCTGTTTGGCTTTCAATGTTTAAGTCAGATTAAATTATTTCCTATGCCATTTATTTTTAACATTTTTTTTAAGGTGCACTGCATATTTTAACCACTAGGTAGAGCCCGTAACTAAAAAATGATGTACGTATTTTCCCTGATAATTAGGTAACAAATAAGGTGAGTGCTGTACTTCTTTACTGTACTAACTTACACAATGTGTTGAGTATTGCTGTGAGTTAGAATTATCATGAAACTAAGTTCCACCTGTAAATTAAGAGTTGAAAATTCGAACTATTTGCAACAGATCATAAAAAGTTGGTGTTCGGTATAAGCTATTTAAAAATATTTCATGTCCAATCAAAAGAAAAAAATTCATGACTTTAGGTTTTAAAGTCCCATACTGTGACGAAAGATACTAGCAACCAATAAATCATCTGCAAATCTCTAAAAATATATATATATACAGGAAGTCCACAAGAAGAGATAATGAAAAATTATTATAATCCTTACTGAAATCGATGAGAAACCTGCCATAGCCCTTACGCTGGTATTGGGGAAGAATCATTATACAGGAAACGTTGTACTTCTGTTGGCAGTGCTTTTCCTGGTAAAGAAAGTTTTAAAACAACATGCGAGTAAGACTGAATAGTAATGCTAAGTATTAAGAAACAAAGACTAACAGTCAAAACCACAGCCCTGGTCCTTTGAGAATAGCATGCACATCAAGAAAAAAAATACCCCACTGGGAGGAGACAGGACAATGTTAAGTCATTGCCATTACCCACAAAGCAACCATCCCAGGAGAATAAAAATGTAAAATAAAATTATGCCATCTAATACCATCTGCAACTCAAAGACAGTATGCCATTGCCTAAGATGAGCAGAGGAATCTGAGTCCCAATCAAACTGCAAGGCTATAAATGATGAGTCAGTGTGGCACTCCAGAAATGGGAAAACTCATCTACCACTTCAAAGACTCTCTTATTTCCTGGTCTGGCGCTACCCAGGGCAGTCCCATCTCCCCATCGGTTGTATCTAACTTCACAAAAAACAATCTCAAAATGTTGGGTATAGACCCTTTTAAAAATCAGGCAATATATATAAAATTATACTTAACTTCTGAAATAGACAACTAACAGAAAGCTGGTACTCCCACTTAACTCTTTCATACACTCAGATTTTATCATAGGATAGCTTAAATAAAAGTATATCTTTTATGTTGTTTGACTACAAAAAACACCTTTTGTTCTCCCCAAGAGAATGGAAGATTACAGGAAGGAGAGAAAATACCCGTGAATAAAAATGGCTTCTTATTCTTATTTCTATTCTTCAAATTTAAACTAGGACGAGAAGATTTAAAATGAGAAAAAGCTCACAGAGGTATTGACTGTGTTTATTTCACAAGTTCTATCTATTATTACCGTGGGACTAGAAGTGATTTAAAAACTTTTCCTCTTGAGTATAAACGGCAGCTCATGTTCCTAGGAGAGTACAGTCTGCTGAATGTTACTAAGCACCTTCGAGCTCTTGGTACATTTCTGAATGTTCCTTCATTTTCCTTTCCAAAAAGCTAGATGGTACCCAGAAGGTGCTGCATTGTGTAGTGTCTCCTAGTGAGAACTGACAAAGATTGTTTCAGATTCCCATGTGAATTCAAACAAATTTTAAGCTGATATACTTACTTTAGAAAAGTAGCCAACAAGGTGGCAGCCCTTGACATCATTCTGTGTTAGTACATAAAAAAGAAATGGCTCCACGTCATAATAGAGTGTTTTGTGGTCAAGAAACAACTTTGCCAAGAGACACAGGTTCTGACAATAAATGGTACTCACATTCCCATCAACCTAGAGGAAAATAACAGAACAAAATGATGAGGAAAGTGGTTCTTTAGTTCTAGAATAATACTACACATCACTTACAAATACCTGTGAGTATCCATAGTCCAGCCTAAGAGAAGCTGTCAGTGATCAGAACCTGGAAGCTATCCTTTCAACAGCAGAATTAGGGTACCTGCTGTTTTAAGACAACTAAACATATAAAATACTCTAATTCAACAGAGTACGATTAGCTAGACGAGGAAATGATGACCCTTTTAAAAACTGCATTTTCTGCTTTTATAACAAGAGTGGCTGCAGTAATACCTCAGATGGCAAGCTGATCTGATTCATTTTTTAAAGTAATTCAACAAAAGATCTAAAAGCAACCTCTTCTAAAATACATTTAAGTAAAACAAGGTGTAACTAAAGTCTCTATACCAGCAGCCAGAAGCAATGTAGTCTGACTGCCATGATCAGATTTACCCCAAACAAAGCTATTTTCAGGAGTATGAACTATGCCAGAGGTACCAAGCCGGTTCCCTAGGTAGGAACCTGGCAAATGAGGTATTTCTTGGAACTGGGTTGGCCAAGATCAGGAGCACTGCAGTGTATTTCTCCTGACACACACCTGTGTTGTTGGAGTTGCCAGAGCTTGCTCTTTTATGCAAATGCCAATGGATGCCCACATTAAACCCTATGACATTGCTATTTCAGGACTGAAACCTCCTCCACAATTTCAGTAACTTAGTAGTACTTCTTTTAAAATACATAGCAACATATGCTTAAGGTGAGCAGCAGTCTGCTCTTGGGTATTCTGAAACAGTATTGTAAACCACACCCTTCCTCCTCCCCGCAAAGTGAAGAGCTCCACTAGTGCTCCCCTAAAATGAAGGTGTAGGGAAAATCAAGAAAGTTAGAGACTGAGCAGATCCCGACAATCTGAAATTCTATCATCACAGTCAATAACAGAACTGGATACATGGCAGGTACTCAAATTAACACCTGGCGATGACACCACAGAACTGAGGCTCAAGAAACCCATGACTGACAACAGAATCACAGACATAGCCTAAGTCACATCATCATGATGAAGTGAAAAAAATATTTTTGTATCTTTACAAAGTAAGATTTACTACAGCTATTAAATATACCTCTACAAAATATTCCTTTAAGTAGAGCAAGAGAAATTTTTTCATTTAAATACCATTTCATAGACTCTAAGATGCAATTTTATCACATCTAAACATAAACAATCAGTTGGCGTTTTATAATCAAATGGAATCCTGAGTTATAGAATAATTTATTCTGAGATCAAGCTGGTGTGACCCTGGTACCATTTGGGTTGGCCTAATTCTGCTTCTCATAACAGCTGAATTATCGGACTCAATCGTTGAGTACAATAGTAAAATAACATTTCAAAAAAATCCAAGTACAATTAGACACAGTATAGGTGGCACTACATTCGAAATGATAGGAAGACAACTATAAAAACATCTACTTTACCTCAAAGACAGAAATATTATTTTTTCTGTAAATCTCATTGGCAGGAGGATGGAACCAACCACATTTCTTCATGTGCTGCTGGAGAATAGTTCTACTTTTCATATATTTTAGACAGAATTCACAAAGATACAATTTAGGCAGCCTGTAAATAATAATTAAACAAAAAAGACAGGGCTTTTTATAAGACCGTAAACTTTCACAACTATCCTTTTTTGACTCTCATTACTACTCAAGTAAAAAGGTGGAGAATGCATTGTCATCCCCATTAATCAAATGAAAGAGAGAAAACAAACTAAAGATAAAACTAATTTGGTTAACAGCATCCAACTAATTAACAAGGAGGGCAAGGGTGAGAAGTAAAGATATCCAATTCAGTGATCTTCCTATTAGACTAACACTTCCCAGGCTTTTTTAAAATTTACCCCGTGGCAGACAATGAAAATCTCATATTCTCCCCTCCTTGATAATCTCTACTAAGTAGAAAATAAAACCTACCTTCAGAACACCCAATTAGTGAAGAAGATTTTTGTCAAGGTATATATGCTATCTTCCTTTATTTGATCATTTATCCATTTTTTTCCGAACAACATGGGTTTGGACATCCACTCATATGTGGATTTTTCTTGGTAAATACAGTACAGTAATATAAATGTAACTTCTTTATGATTTTCTTACTTTATCTTCTCTCTAGCTTACTTTATTCTAAGAATATAATATATAGTACATGTAACACAAAATATGTTGACTGTTTATGCTATTGGTAAGGCTTTTGGTCAACAGTAGACTATTAGTTAAGTTTTGGGGGAGTCAAAAGTTATACATGGATTTCTGACTGTGTGGGGAGTTGGTGCCCCTAACTGCAGTGTAGTTCAGGGTCAACGGTACTACTGTGTGTCAGACCTTGTGCTAGGTGCACTAGGTATAGAGTGCTGAATAAAATGGATATAAAGTGGGTATTATAAAAGCAGACTTTATACATCTTTTTAAGTATAAAACTATAATAATACATCTTTTCAAGTTAGGACATCCACTATACTACCTCCTTCCTTCGACCCCTGAAATTCTGGCTTTCCCTCTGGTTAAATATCCCATTAAATTCTGCAACTTAAAAGTCTATTATTCAACAAGTGAAATAAAAGTTCAAATTTTTCTTTCAGATGTTCTGTTATAATATTTATACAATAGTCAAGCTATTTTAGCAGTAATTTAATAGGACTTCTTTACAATGTCCCGTTTATGAGGAGCTAGGCAATAGTGACTGGATCAGTTCATAAAGTAATGGAAATAATATAACCTAAATTAAAAGTCAGTGGCTTTTATACCTATTTTAGTGTAATCCACAAGACCATGTGGCTCTTCTATTATAAAATACACACCTCATTTATCCTCAGCACAGACTTCCCTGCATCCTGAACTGTGTCTAGAACTGGACATGCCTTGGTAATCTGAGATCTGATACTATCATTAAAAGCTACATATACAAAAATACTAGATATGAGGACAAAAACCATAATCCAAACAAATTACTGCATTTTCTCTCAAATAAAGAAGTATTGAAGCTGAAGGAAATTTTAATAAACCTCATTAGTTTAGTTGCTATCAGTGTGGATAGCTATACTTTAAAAAGATTACACTGGAATTAAAGAAAAAAGTAGATTAACACACAAAAACGTCTAATTTGTTAAAGTGTGAAGACTACACTATTTTTTCAAGTACTACTTTGGAAGCCACTTTTAAAACATAATTATATTTTATCTGAAAACATTTAACATTCAACTGAGACCTTTGCCAAGGTGTATTCATGGAGCTCCAGTCCTGTATGCAATAAGTGTTTCATGCTCAAATAAGGGTGGAAAAAGGCATGTATGTGACTTTTTTCCTTCTCCCTTGGAGATTTACAATGTGTATTCATTCTTCCTACACAACCTCACAGCTTACTTTTAAAACTGTCATTCACAGCACACTAAAAGCTTCCAGGGAACTGCTGAGGTATAATATTTCTAAGTGTCTACGATATCTAATACTGGTTTCCAAAATCTCTCATATTAGACAAACCAATACAACCTGAAATTATGGCATTAGTACAAAAGTCATTTCAAAACAAAGTACTGAGTAAAACAAATAATAACTGGCATTACAAATCGAAGTCAAGAAACAGGAGCCAAGAGCACTGAAAAGAAAGATTTCCTAGGTGACCCTTACTTCCTTTGCATGCTGCCTCAAATTCTACTACACAGAGAAGGAATGGCAGTAAGATAGATAGCTTTTTTTACCACCAGAATTGAAAAATCTCAAAATGAAATGGCCCCAATTATAAACTTCATTATCTAATGTGGGCACTAGATATACTAACAGAGTCTCAGAGCCGACCCACAACTGCCAGACTGTTTTCCTGAATATGTGGATTTTGAATAATTTCTTCTTCTGAAAAGAAAGGTAGAAGGAAGTTCTCCCTGGGTAATTAATGGCATCCTCCTTCTTCCAACTACCTTACCTTTATTTACCGCTGCTAAATTCTCAATGAGCAATTCTACCTTGTTGCAACATAAAGATATAGAAGAATCTGTGAATACGGTTTCGTTTTGAGAGCTAAATATTACAACTAAATATTCCCTACAATGTGAATCTGAGCAACATAAACAAGATCCTGGGAAAAAAGGAAGGGAGGGAAGAGTGACAGGCCACTAAACTTTCCAGATTATGCTAAAGATAAATGCCAACGTTAAAAGCATCCAATTCAACTTTTAGGTCTTGGTACAGAGACATGAAAATAAAGTACAACTTATTTTGTAAGGTCTATGAAAGAAGGTCTAATTTTTAAAGCTCTCGCAGTAAGCAAGTTGTTCAAGGAAATCTAAGAAGGAATGAAATCTATAAAAAAATTACTGCCAAGTCTTATCTGGTAAATTTTAAGTTCATGCTATTTCCTTGAATAGCAGGATGTGTGATAGTTTCTTGATTAAAAAAAAAAACTTCAGCAAATCTTAGTCTCTGAAAAATAACAAAGTAAAAGCAAGCATCATAATCTACTTGATTCCAAACTCAGTTCTTGCTGAAAACATTTTAAAATAAAGCCTCTTACTTTATTATAACCAAGCCCACTGGGATGACACTGTTAGTCTAAAGGGAATCATCTGATAAAATTCCTAGAAAAACAAAATGTTTTAGTACAGTACATATGGCTGAAGTTCTTTCACTGAAAAAACACATCATATAGAAAGAACATCAGATTACATGCAATGAAGTATAGTTATAGAGAGTATGAATATTCTTAGCCCTAAAGAATACTGCTGGGTGCTGCTTTTTGTCATTGTCTTCCTGACAGAGCATCTAGGCCTTGACTATCAAAGAGGTGTATGGTCGCTTTGATCAACTGCATCATGAGGTGTAGCTTCTATACCTGAAATTGATTCTAGAGTCAGCCACTCTGCTGATACCCTAGCCTGTGAAGGCAGGACTGGGCCAAAACTGTATGCACTTTAGAAGCATTGCTTCCCTTACTTCTAGGATGATGCAAATATTCTTCCCAGGAACTCCTATGAGGTATCTTCTTGGCTTCTGAACATTGCCCAAGATAGTAGCAATTTGTGTAGTCTTTATAATAGGTCTACTTGTAGTAAAATTTTAATACAACAACAAAAACTCTGTCAAATATTACTTAAATCAAAGATCATGGTAAAAGCCATGTGAGATCAATGTAGATACAGATGCTATACGGAGTAGTGCAAGCTTAATGGTTAAAGGTTATGGCTATGTGGTAAGAGAAAAGTGAGACTAAATCCTGGTCCTGCCACTTATAAACTGTATGGTCTTGAATATGTTTGCAGGGCCCTGGTCTGGAAAATGAAGATAGTAATATCTACCTCTGACAGAATTATTCCAGAGATATTTAGTCCAGTACCAAGCTCAATGATGGTAACTAAAGCTACTATTAATTTATGATTAATACTATGAATAGTTTTATTCTTTCATTCATTTTATTTCATCATTTAATGGTCACCCAAAGACCTTAAGGATGCTGGGCTTTAGTAACTGGGGCTGTAAGTAATCTATGCATCAAATCAAGTCAGGAACAGGATCAAAAGGGAGAGGAAACTTCCCAAGCTACTTAATTACAATCCTTTAGGATTTCAATATGATCTCCTTGCAAAAAGGTTATTATGAAATAAGTTCTAAACAGCTCAGGAGTAGGATATCCCACGATCACAGTCACTCTTGCCTTCAGCCCGTCTATGTCATGTTTTAGGGGATTCTCTATGAAACCTGTTTGCCATATACGAGCATCACATGGCCCTGTTGGAGAAACTTAGGGTTAAAACTCTGGTTTATACTATTCAATGTCTAAGACTTAACCATACTGCTCCAAACAAAGCAGCATTATTGGCTTCATTGTTGTTGTTTCATTTTGTTTTGTTTTTTAGGTCAGAGATGCAAGATTACTTAAAATACAATGCACACACAAATATCTGGATATTATGGGATATAATGCACAAGCCCACTTCCCAAAAGATTTTCCTTTTGAGATCTTTTTTATTTGCTGCAACTGTTCTGTTCTTGCATGCTTTGGGATTTTGAGTTTTTTAAGAAGTGTTCAAAACCTTGAATATTAAGAAAATAACTTAGAAGTAATTTAGCACAGAATAATAAATTCTAATAAAATAAAACAAAGTAAGGCCCTAGGTTTTTTATTTGGAAAACATAAGGTCTCTAAGCATGTTAGCCAACTCAAGTTTAATAGAACAAGCCTAAACTCATTTAAAATTAGACATACGTATTTTTAAAATGTAACTAAGAGAATTATGAATGAAGAAAAAGTCATAATTACTTAAGAATCTATTAAACTATAGAATATTTTTTGATGGAAAATTCAGGGAACACTCCACAATGGATAAAGAAATGTACTAAATGTCTAAAATTTTATTTAAGAAAATGTCTAAAATTTTATTCAAGAAAGTTGATAAATTTTACAGTTCCTATCCCATTACTGCTTTCTACTATGATTCTTATTTTTCTGTAGGCAATGTTTATTAAGAATAAACTGATAACCAATTCCCTCAAACCTGATAAAGAGATCAGGTTCTAGTGACAATCTTATCAGAATAAAAAACATTTTTAATGAAGCCTTTTCATATCTTAAAAGACAACAGCCTCATGGTTCCACTCTCATTCTCTTGAAAAGCAAGTGCTGAGGCTGGCTCTCTAGTATCATCTCTGAGTAAATTTCCTCTCCTCCCCGTGAGTACAAGAGTCAAGGTGCCTATGGTTTCAATCTCTCTGTACCACAATCCCTGCACCAGCTGATACGCACGCACATGTTAACAAACTTTGTTGTCTAAGTTGAGCATGTTTTGATTTGGACAGCTTGCAAAGAGTTCACTAAATAAATGATAATAATTATTTCTTTAAACCTAACGAAGAAATTAATTCCTCAGCATATTTCTTCTTGATCCTGTAATTATCTGAATATCCAGAACTCTTGAGGAATTGCCTTGAGTACCTGAGTTCTGTAAGTAGTTGAGGAATTTCCTGCCCTCTTTTTTAACATATATAAATATATAATCACGTATCATGTAATCTTCTTTTAACAACGTGTTAATTTTTGTTTTCCCAAGATATAAACAGAGTGCTGCCTTACAGATCTAACACAGTGTTTAGGGCTAACTAACCCTACAATAATTGGCTCTCAATTGCTTGTGTGTTAGCTTCCTGAAATTTTGCTTTCTCTCTTTTTTTTTCCCCCAGTCACTGAGGTCTGTGTCCATAATAACATTCTCATTCCTGTTTTTTCTACGTCTGCTTACATCTGGAAACCAGTTATCAAATTATGTGGAAAGAATACTGAGTTTTAGTTTGTTTTTTTTTTTAACAAATATACTAGCTTATTCCCAGCTTCTGGAAATAAACCATGTTAAAGCACTCTGTATACTGTAAAGCACTAAATAAATGTTATAATTACCTGTGCTAATATTTTGGACTAGCAATGTCACTAGATAGGTAAAAAGCCACATAATGAGAGTACTCTGAACATGTGTTTAACTCACAGAGCACTTATTATTCCTTACAACACTCTGCTAAATGGGAAACCTGAGGCCTAAGTAGTTTACAAATTAAAGAGAACATTAATGTGACTGCTACACTTCAAAGTTTAATTTTTTGACCAAAACTTTTCAACTCTTTTAAAAATTTCAACCCTAAAGGAAAAAAATACTATCTGACATTATTGAGAACTTATCTCCTAAGTGATTTACATGTTTTAACTCAATTTAATGTTCACAATAAACCCTATGAGGTGAATACTATTTTTACCCCCATTTTGCAGATGAGGATACTGAGGTACAGGCTAGTTGGATAACTTCTAAGGTTATACAGCTTATAAATGTCAGAATTGAGTCATGAAACCAATTTGGCTTTACTAAAAATGCTGCCTCATCCCAAAAAGCTGGTGACTGATTACTTATGTCTTGAAACCCAAGCTATTTACATGTAATATTACTGCATACCATTTGTCCAATTATTCCTGGGAAAACAAACCATTCACTAAGTTTGTTAAATTATAAAAATTTAGACAAAAGGCTACTCAGTGGAACTTTATTTATACTTCAGTAGTATGAAGTATGAAGGCAAATTTCTCTTAAAGAAAAAATGTTTCCCTGTCATTCTGACCATGTGTCAGGTTTCCAATTTTAAGTAACAGCTTTTGGACAGGTTACAGAAAAGAAAATCTAAAGCCAACTGGGATTAAGTGGCTGCCAAAATATGCTGCTACTATGGACATTTAAAAGCCACCAGTTTCCTCAAATGTATAAAGATGAGTGGACTAAAATGTCCCTAAGATCTAGTGTTGGGAGTTCTATGAATCTAAAAATAGAAGGTAAAGGGTTTCTCAAAACATACCTTGAGTATTCTTGAGGATATGGGGAGGAGTACCAGGTGTGAATTTCATACTTCCCAAACTCAATGACAGAGGGACAGCGGACTTGTGGATCAGGGGGACCAGTCACTCCAACTTTCTGTGCAGTCAAAAAATACATCACAAAAGTTAGCTAAATTAAATCTACTGGGATAGATATTTTAAAAAGCTGAAATTAAATGTTGTCCTCTCAGGATTCCAAAGAACAAAAAAAAGCCAGGAACAAACTAACAAGTTTTGAAATAAGCTGTATTATTTTTTGTAAACAGGGTACTCGAATGGAGAGCAAAAATGATTATACATCTTTTAGAACCAAATGCAACTGGTGTCACTCCATTTTCCATATTTAATAAGACTGTGAATATTTTCCGCAATTAATTTCACTCCCTTAATGACTTAGTTGTTAAAGAGCTGCTGGCATTTGGGGATAGAAGACAAAGAATAATTTTTAACAAGGAGGGAGAAGGAGCTCTGAACACTTGCCAATGTCATACAGACAATGCCTTACCAGACAACAGAAACGACCCACTGAACATGTGAGCACATAGAGAGAAAAGAGTGACTATTTGGTTTGGGAAGGTAGGTAATATTAAAAGAATATGACAAAACAAGTACCAAAAGTCTTTAATTCATTTTACACTGCCCCTAAAATTCCCTTCATTAGTAGCTCTTCACAGATTTAAAAACAAAAATACTTTTATACACATACTGTTATCCCTTTTATCTACCTTCTGTTCATAACGAAAACAATCTCTATGCCCCTATCTCTGCAAAAACCTGAGCCACATTATCTAAAAGAAGAATAATTTGTAAAGCCTTTATGACTTCCACACCAGCAATTTAAATATAAGCCACTGCTGATGACTACAAAGATCAGGTTTTAAAACCTTAAATTCAAGAGCAATTTGATTTGCTCTATAACCAATAGAGGAATAGATTCATACATATATACATGTATATGGGTGAGTATATTATGTATATATTATATATTTATCATGGATACCCCATAAACATTCATTTAAGATTAAGCATTGGGGCGCCTGGGTGGCTCAGTTGGTTAAGTGTCCACTCTTGGTTTCAGCTCAGGTCATGATCTCGGGGTGTAGGACTGAGCCCCGCCTAGGGCTCCGCGCTCAGCTCACAGTCTGCTTGTCCCACTCCCTCCCCCTCTGCATCCTCCCCCCACTCTCTCTGTCTCTCTCTTATCCTTCAACTTTATGCTTTAAAACCAGAGAAATTTATTAAAAGTCTCTTGTTGGAGCTCACAGACAGACACACCTCCACACACCCCTACACACTTTCTAACAAAACAGAAAAGATCAGATACTTTTATTCACTGTTTTATGTAAATTCATTTAAGGAAGAAGGCTCTTCACTACAACTAATAGGAGAACTCTCCCTGGCCTTTCTAACCATTTTCTTTTATAAAAAGGCCAAGGGATTTATCTCAGGTTTCATACTGGAATACAGCCAAGTGAAACCTCAACCTCTTAGACATCTCAAAACAAAAGACAAACATCTATTAGTTCGATCAATTGTGTTATGAGACCAAGGAGTACTGGGGCTCTTCCAAATGCAAAAATCATTAAAAACAAACACACAGGAGGGGAAGAATGAAGGGGGGGAATCGGAGGGGGAGACAAACCATGAGAGACTATGGACTCTGAGAAACAAACTGAGGGTTCTAGAGGGGAGGGGGGTGGGGGGATGGGTTAGCCTGGTGATGGGTATTAAAGAGGGCACGTTCTGCATGGAGCACTGGGTGTTATGCACAAACAATGAATCATGGAACACTACATCTAAAACTAATGATGTAATGTATGGTGATTAACATAATAATTAAAAAAACCAGACACACAAGACAGGATTAAAATAAGATTTTTTCATTTCTCAAAACCAAAATAAAACTTGTAAAAAGGCTTTAAAAACACTATTTTTTAAACTACATTCCAGAATCAAGTATTCTAATTCATAAAGTAGCATCTTTTAACCTATCTTCACAGCTCAAAATAACAAGAACAATAGTATAGAAAGTATCAGAATAACAAAATATCAGAAAACAACTTCCTGAGCCAAGGATCAAATACAAAGCACAGAGGTTGAAAAGATGCACCTGCTGAGGCACTGCCTGTCCTTTGAGAGCTTTCCCATCAGCTGCCCGTGGCTCTTCTAGGCGGATGCCCGATGTAAAAGTGGATAGCCAGTTCCAGTATAACTGTTTGCACATCACCGCAACTCAGAGAGTCTGTGTAAAACTAGATTCACGGCAGACTTCCCCACCGCCTTTACCTATCCTCACCTTTCTGCACTGTGAAATGGCTGGCACATGCGCTCATCCACCTCTGTCCTCCACCACCATCTCCAACTCCCTTATGAAAGCCTCAAGAGCCTGTGTACTTCCGTTTACTACGGTTTACAAGTTAACAAAGGCTCTCTGCAGTGAGGAAGCAACAGCTGCATACAAACCACTCATTAACTCAGTCCTTCCCAAAATCAAACTGTCAAATCTGAAATGAAAGGCACCAGGGTGGCTCAGTCAGTTAAGCATATGCGTTCGGCTCAGGTGGTGATCTCAAGGTCCTGGGATCCAGCCCCCCACCAACGGCAAGCTCCTTGCTTCACAGGGAGTCTGCTTCTCCTCTGCAGTCCCCTCAGCCCCCCACTTATGCACTCACAAGTACGCTCTCGCTATCTGTCTCAAATAAATAAATAAATGAAATTTTCTTTAAAAATCTGAATGACAAGGTTAGTTTTGCTAGGTTTTATTTTTAAATTTCAGCCAAAATACTCTCTCATTAAACATGCAGCTTTCTAAAGCAGCAGCTATCTAATATAATCAAGAACGTAGGGTCGCCTGGGTGGCTCAGTTGTTAAGCAGCTGCCTTCAGCTTAGGTCATGATCCCAGGGTCCCCCATGTCGGGCTCCCAGCTCAGCGGGAAGCCTGCTTCTCCCTCTCCCTCTGGCCCTCTCCTTCCCCCTCCCCCTGCTTGTTTTCTCTCTCTCTCTCAAATAAATAAAATCTTGAAAAAAAAGCACCAAAAATTTTTTTTAACTAGAATTCTGCCACTTTGTGCCTCCTTTTCATTTGAATATGCCAGCATCTTGAAAAGATGACATATATTCCAAATCAGAATAGACCTTTCAATCTAAGAAAGGGTGGGGGGGCACTAAACCAAAAGGTAACTTTAAATATGCCTATTCTAGATGATAAAACTTTTATTATTAGCAGTTTATGAGAAAAGATTATTACTCTTCTGCAAATACTCCACCTCCACCAAATGACTCTAATTCTAATTTCCAATACACAGAAGCAACTCTTGCAGTACCCTCCAAGTCCAGATCTGGTTCAAACATGAAAATTACAATTGATCTACAACTGATACACAGTTCCGCTCCCTTCCTCTTGCCTTCCATCAGATAGCTCCCCCTCAACTTTCCCTTTCCATGCCCCATGGAAGAATGGCATTTTGAAGTGGGAGTGGAGGGCGGGAGTGTACCCTTATTATTAAGTGTGAGAATGTGAAGTGTAGGGAAAGAGAGGTCTTTCTGCTATTTGAACATTTTCCTACAGAAACACTCTAATAAAAAATAATTCTGTTCATTAGGGATTAGAAGTTGCATGATGAAAGAGATACGTAAGAATGAGTTCACATACTCCAAAATGAAGGGAGCATGAACTTAAAGAATAAAAAGAATCAGCATTTGTGGAGCCAATACTGTGCCAGACTGTTATCTCATTTAATCCCCACAGTTGGTTCCTCAAAGTAGAAAAGAATTTGCCCACTTCATAGATGGGAAAAAAAGCTCAGAGAAGTTAAGAGGCAAAAAACTTCAGGAAAGGAACATCAACAGTGAAGAATAAAGATAGAAAAGAACAAAATGAGAGGGCTGAGATACAAAGCACGCACTGCCCTTGATTAATTAATGTTTTGAATTCCAAAAGTTTTAAGTTTTTTTTGAACTGGAGCTTAGTTTTCCAAAGAAGTGAAGCTACCAGTTCACAGACTCTTAGCTGAAACCCTTCACACAGAATGTGCTTTGCAATCTTGAATTTTTCGATTTTAGCGAAGTATTATATATGTATCTGAAATCAACAGCCCCGGCAGGATTTGGGGCAACACTCCATAATCAGAGACACTAATATTTCTTTAGCAGAGCATATGAATATTCATATTAAATGGGATAAGTAAAGAATATGTATGGTCTCATGTGAGTTCATACCATGTT
The DNA here is from genome assembly GCF_002201575.2 of Neomonachus schauinslandi. NCBI lineage: Eukaryota > Metazoa > Chordata > Mammalia > Carnivora > Phocidae > Neomonachus > Neomonachus schauinslandi. Next base: position 38,825,565 of record NC_058404.1, read on the forward strand.
TTGCCAACAATTCTGTTTAGTGAGATCTTACTGTAAAATGAGTTATATATTTTTTTCATTCTCCAAAGAAGATATACAGATGGTCAATAAGCACATGAAAAGAAATCACTAATCATTACGGAAATGCAAATGCAGACCACAATGAGCTATATCACTTCACACCTATTAGGATGGATACTATCAAAAAACAGAGAATAACAAGCGTTGGAGAGGATGTGCAAAAACTGGAATCCTTGAGCAGTGCTGGTGAAAATGTAAAATGGTGCAGGCACTGTGGAAAACAGTTTGGCAGTTCCTCAAAAAAACAGAATTTTCATATGAACCAGTAATATATAAAAGAACTGAAAGCAGAGACTCAAAACAGGTATTTGCCCACCCATTTTCATAGCAGCATTATTCACAATAGCCAGAAGGTAAAAGCAACTTAAGTGTCCATCGGATGAATGGATAAAACATTCATGGTATTATACCAAGTGATAAATATACATATAAATTCCGGTAAGGGAATTCTGAATAAACATGGATGAACCTTAAAGAAGTTATGCTAAGTTAAGTAAGCCAGACACAAAAGGGCAAATATTTTATGATTCCACTGAGGCCTACCTACAGGAGTTAAATTCAAAGACAAAAAGTAGAATAGTGACTGCCAGGGGCTAGGGGAAGGAGAAAAGGGAAATTATGGTAAGACAGAGTTTCAGTTTGGGAAGACAAAAAAATTCTGGAGGTGGATGGTGGTGATGGCTGCACAACAGTGTATACACATACTTCAAGCCACTAGACTGTATTCTTAAAAATAGTTAAGATGGTAAACTTTATGTTATTTTTATTTTACCACAGTAATTTTTTTGTTAAGTTTTCAGGAAGCTGGATCTCAGAATTGCAGATGTGATTACAGACTACTTCCTGTCTCTTTCTTCCCCAATGCCTTTTTTGTTCCTCTACACTCAGATATTTCCCTTGTTTTACCATATATACTGATAAAGTCTAGGATTTTATCTTCAGCCCTATTATCCTTTCTCTCCGTAAGACCTCTCTAATCCAATGACCCTACCAGTTTTTCACTCTCTGTATGCCGTCCTTATCCAGCTTAGATTCCAAGGTCTTTTACTGAACTTCATCTTTGCATATATCCTTATCTTCCCTGCTTTTCTCCCGATGCAACAATAAAATCCCAAATCTGGTTAAATTCACATCTCCACATAATCCAACATCTGAATATGGTTAGAGAAAAACACAGAATCACACTGACTGTTCTCAATTTATAATTCTTAACTAACCTCAAATAGGCCCTTTGATGCTTCTCTAACTCTATTCACTCTCCCATTTTCCTTAAAAATTACTTCATACTTTTTCCTATCTCCTCAAGCCTCCAACACCTCTTAGTGCATCTTCACTTTCAATCAATGCCTTTGCTTCCTACTACACTAGAAAACTAAGAAGCAGTCAAAAGAGAACTTCCACAGCTTTCCAAAGCCACATCTGCATGTCTACCTTCTGTGTCCACAAAGCCCATCGTTCCTTAATACTACAGCTCAACTGTCTGTGCTCCCATATAAAGTAAGTGCCTCTACTTGCATACTGGACAATTTTCCCTTCCCTCTTTTGCATCATCAGGTTTCTCTCCACTAGATCATTTCTATCAGCATATAAACAACTGTTATTTCTTCCATATTTAAAAAAATGGGTATATTCTTTTGCCTTCACATCTTCAACCAACTATTCTCTTTCTCTGTTCCCCTTCATTGCAAACTACATCAAAAGAGTAGCCCCATATTACTTCTATAACCAATTTCTCTTCTTCCATTTCTTTTTGAACGAGCTCCAATCACCTTCCCCTTCCCTCATGGAAACTGCTTCTCAAGTTCACTCCCATGTTACTAAATCTGATGTTCAATTTTCAGTCTTCAATTTACTTGATGTATCCACAGAATTTTCCATTCCTTCTTTCTTGAAATAGTTTTTTCTCGCTTTGTTTGTAAGGAACCAGTATCTCCAAGATTTTCCTCTTCCACTGGCCATTCCTTCTTTCTCCAATTTCTTTTTTTTAACTTTTTTTTTTTTAAGATTTTATTTATTTATTCATGAGAGACAGAGAGAGAGAGAGAGAGCAGAGGGAGAAGCAGGCTCCCACGGAGCAGGAAGCCCGATGCAGGACTTGATCCCAGGACCCTGGGATCATGACCTGAGCCGAAGGCAGACGCTTAACCGTCTGAGCCACCCAGGCGCCCCTTTCTCCAATTTCTAAAAGTTGGAGTACCTCAGGACTCAGCTCAGAGCTCTGCCCTTTCCTTTGGTGACCTCATCTAGTCTCCTTCCTTTTAGTACCACCAACTTACTGACAAGTTCTACATTTAAATTTTTGACCCAGACCTACACTTTGAACTCCAGACACACATATCCCACTGTCTATTTGATTATCTTCTCTCCTGAATGCCTTATAGGAATCTTAAATTCAATGTGTTCAAAATCAAACTCCTGACCTTTTTTCCCTCAAACCTGCTCCTCCATAATTCCTTATGATCCCATAACCATCAGCATATCCTAATGGTCTTCAAAACATAATTCAAAACCTTCAAAACATAATCAGAATTCCAATTCTACCTCTAACACTATGTTCCAAACCCCTGTATCTCCTACTTGGATAATTCTAATAGCCTCCTAAGTTTCCTTGTTTTTGTATTTCCGCCTCAATCTACACAGAAACCAGAGTAATCCTGTTCAAACTTAAGTTACTCTTCTACTCAAAATCCTCCAAGGGTTGGTATCTCACTCAGAGTAAAAGCCATAGTCCTTATAATGACCTAGAAAACCCTATCATATCTGACCTCCCAATACCTTTCTGTCCTCTCATCACCTAATTTCTATTCTACCTCGTACTTACTCGTTTCCAACCACACTGGCCTTCTTTGTGTTTCCTTGACCATGCCAAATACAAATCTCAATTCAGGGCCTTTGCATTTCTGTTCCCCTGTCTGGAATGTTATTCCCCCTGATACTCACATGGTTCATTCTCTTACCTCCTTCAGGTTTCTGTTAAATGTCAGGCAGTCCCTAACCCAACAATTTAAAACTGCACAAATCCACCCTTTGCCTCTGAATTCTCTCTCCCTCCCTTGTTTTTTCTCCATAACACTACCACATGGTATACTATTTACTTTAACCTAGCCCCAACCCAACTGTAAGCTCCTAATGAGGATTAAAAAAAAAATCTGTTTTGTTCACTGCTGTATCTCCAGCACCTGGCAGATGGTAACCTGTACTCAGTAATATTTATTGTTAAATGTTATCTATGATAACAACCTCAGCTACTACCTACGTAGTTTCATCTATCACTTGTGTGCTGATAACCCGGCATATCTCCTACCTAAAACCCTCCTGATCTGCATATCCATATATACAACAGTCTACAGAAGTCCCCCATTTTAGATTTCATATAAGCCCCCAATTTATGTAAGCAAGGTCTCTTCTTCTATCAAAAAAGCTCCTCTTTCCACATTTAGTATCACCCACTCAAAACAGAAGAACACTGGGAGATTTATCTGGTTCTGCCCTCTCCTTCAACCCCAACTCCCAACATCCCATCTTTCCCATTCTATCCTAAATCTTTCTCAAAATCTCTGCCTACTGGATCTCCTCTACCTTCATTTGGGTCCTAGTCACTTTTCATTCTGATTACTGTAATCACTGGATTGGCAGATGTCCTTGTTCATGTCTTATTCAATCCAATGCTCACTGTATCACCAAAGCTGAGTTTCTAAACACAAATACAATTATGTCACTCTTTTTAAAGTCTTCAATAGCTCCTCAAGAACTATTTAACTACTTGAAAGAACTCCTGTAACTAAAAAATAAAGTACAAACTCTTAACATGAACCATGGGACCTGTGTGATCTGGTCCATACTTACCATTTCAATCTCATCTCTCACTTGAACTCCAGCCAAACAAATTGCACGCAACTCCAAGGGTTCAATAAGCTTTCTCAAACCTAAACTGTTCTTTTTGAAATGCCTTCCTCCTCTTGCCCAATAGTAAAGTCTTACTCATTCCCTCAACAGCCTGCTCAAATATCACCTCTTCTATGAAGACTCCCCTAACATCCCTAAGCAGATACCTTCCTGTTCATTCTCATTTCATCTTATGTATATCTCTATGGCAGCATGATACCATGAACTAGATTAAGAGTTAAGGATCTGGAGTCGGACTGCATGGGTTCAAATATTGATTCTGATACTAACAACTATATGACTCTAGGTAAGACATCTTTCTAAGGCTTCATTTCTTCATCTGTAAAACAGGAACAAGTAACAAGGTTGTACTAAATGAAAAAAACTTATATATAATGCTGTATGTAGTACCTGGCACACAGTAAAAGGGTATCTATTACTAACCACATAGCTTTGTTTATAAATGTCTCTTCAACTGGAGAACAGGGACACATTTTCTATTTATCTAAGAATTTCTAGCACCTAGCACCAACTAGCAGAAACTCACATTTATCTAGTGCTCATTATATGAATGATACACTAAGCACTTTGCAAATATCAACTCATTCAATCCTTTCAACAAATCTATTAAGTAAGATCACTCAGCAGAGGTAGGATTTGGACCTGTGCAGGCTGTTTCTAATACATAGGCTCTTAACCACTATCTTAATAAATAATAAAATTGTGCTAAACTGTCAAAGGAATGAACTCAAAATACATTTAACTAGCCTTTAATATATGACTTGTAATTAATGGGCAAACGCCTAAGACACTAAAGCAAGCTCCCACTCCCCATCTCTAATTTCACCAGTACCAAAGAGAAATCATTCTAACAACAAAAAAGCAGTCATGGGTATACCTTTAAATCCTGGCATGCCAAGACTAATGTCCTCTTGCTAGCTTTTTTTTTTAAAGAGAGAGAGAAGGCCGTCTGGTATGGAAAGGGAGAGAGCATCTTAAACAGGCTCCACACCCAGCTCAGAGCCTGATGTGGGGCTCAATCTCACAACCCTGAGATCATGACCTGAGCTAAAATCAAGAGGCAGATGCTTAACCAACTGAGCCACCCAGGTGACCCCCCCACTACTAGCCCTCCAAAATTCAGCCCTATACTAGTTATTCAATATATTTCTTACCATTGCCCAACAAAAATTCACTCTGTTTTATCTATCAAACTAAATACAAGCAGTTCTTGCTTTATATGGTGCCATGTTAACTCAAACTTATGAATATCTAAACTGAGATCAAATCTCAGTCACCACAGAAATGTATAAAGAATGGACACAATTCTACTCGGCACATGTTTCCATTAACACAGTACCATGCAAAGCAAGGACTATCTGTACCATGACACCTTTATGAGCAACTACTGTGTTTTCTACATCATCTCCACAATGTGACTTGCATATATTAGGCCCTCAAGTATGTGCTGATCTGATGGACCAATAATCACAATGTCTCCCATATTTATAGTTGTCATTTATTCCTGAAAGCTCAACTTAATATTGTTTATCCTACCTGGTAAGCCCTCATTCTCTCCATTATACCTAAATCTGAATCATCCTTGAAGTCTGCTTCTTCTGTAATCATCTCCAATCATACCAACTCTTACTAATCTTAGTATACTCTGACCATATGGAACAATCTGTATCATTTAATATAGCAATGACTTACATTAATTCCTATTCTTATGTCACTATTTGCTGTTTATCTTCTATGTACCTTTCCCTACTTGGATTTAGTACATGCCTTATGATTTTGATGCCTCTATAACTCTTTTTTTTTTATTTTAACAGCGTAATGCAGGATGCTATTGTGATTAAGGGCAGAAGATGTGAAGCCACACAGGCCTGAGTTCAAACTCCACTTCTGCCATTACTAGTTATATAACTTCAGGAAAGTCACTCAACTAAAAGTCTTGGTTTCCTTATATGTAAAATGGTAAAAACAATCCTTACCTCACAGGATTAGGAGAGTTGCTGAATCTAATTTATTCCACTTCTAATAACTGTCTAATTCTTTATGCAAAGAAAACGATTATTTTAACAGCCCGGATTTCAAAAAATGCTGTTAACTTTCTACAGCCATACCAAAAAAAAAAAAAAAAAAAGGCAATCAAATTCTTCAAAATTAGAAAGCATTAAAATTAGTACGGAAATATAATGTGCTATTTGGTGATATCTTATGTAAAAATCATTGTATATATTCCAAAAAGGCTATTATGTTCCAATGGGATGAGCTGAATACAAATGCTTCTTTCTGGTGATGGAACTTTAAAGAAAAATCATTTCCTCCAGGCCCATAAGGTTACTGTTGAAAAAAAAATTCCAAAACAAAAGCCTATACTACTAATTTCTCATACTTTTTTCTTTTCAGAGGTGGCTCTTTTTTAGTGAATGTATTCATTGTATAGCTAATGAAGAAACATAGTACCAGATAAATGATATTCTTACTTTTCCTGAAATTAAAAAAAAAAATCAAAACCAATTAATAGATGGTCCTTTTTTATAAACATTTCAATAATTCTTGATTCAATTAGATAATGCACCATACAAAACTTCATTACTCAATAAAATCACTATGAGCAAATGTTGGATTTGCTTTTCTGGGCGTATTTCTTAAGATGGTAAGCTCTATGAGAATAAAAACTGTACCTTACTCATAGCCTCTAGACCGAGCACAGTTCCTAGAACCAAGATGGCATGCAATAAATGATAGGTTGTCGGTTGGATGAATTCAAAAATTAATTCCAGTATCACTTATCTTTTACTGGTGCAACTGTGAGATCACCTAAGACCCTGTAATCTTCCTGCAATGTTTTTGAAACAAACTTTGAACGAGCTTCTACTAAGCCAGATCTAGTCTCTCAAAAATTACTTCATGTATTATCTTTGTAAATGTTTTCAAAACATCATATAATCTAAGCAATGGTAACGTTTTCCCAATTGGCTTCAATCCACTTTCTCTATTTCATGAAGTCAAGAGAACCTGGGAGTCAACCCTGGTGTCCTCTTGCTCCTTCAAACAACACATCAAATCTATCACCAAGTTCTGCTGATTCCATCTCTAGAATATATTCTAAATCCATCCACTTCTCTCCCATTTCCACTGCCACCTCTCTAGTCTAAGCTACTGTCTTCTTTATCACTGAAAAAGCCTCTAAATAGCGTTTCTGTATTCCACTCTTGCCTAATTCTAATCCATTCTTCATATAGTGGCCAGAAAAAAAAATTTTTAATGCAAATCTGATCCTGCTATTTCCTTGCTAAAAATCACTCAATGGTTTCCTACTACAATTACAATAAAAACCCAAATCCTAACTAATGTCCTCAGCCTCTCTCTCCAGCCTCATCTTGTGTGACTCTTTTATTCACTGTACTCAAGTTACACTGGTCTTCTTACAGTTCCTCAAATTTAGGAAGTTCTTATATGCCTCAAAACATTTACACAGGCTGGAAAATTCTTCTCTCCTAGCTCTTTGACTTGCTGACCTTCTACTCATCTTTTAGGTCTCTGTAAATTATTACTTCCCTAGAAGAGGAATCCCAACCTCCAGCAATCTAGATCAGGAAGCCCCTCTTATAATCTCTTGCTGCATTCTTATTTTCTTCCTATTACCTATCAGTTTGTAATTAAAGATTTATTTATATGACTGTTTATGTATACGACTGTTGTTTTATTGTCTCGCTCATGAAACTGAAAGCTTCATGAAAGTTGAGTTTATGTCCAAAAAAAAAAAAATGTAGAGTATGTCTTTTTGTTCACCCTACAGCTCTCATATCATGCCAGGCACATGAATACTAAATCAAAGAACCTCATGGAGAAATAACACCACCGTAAGAATTTTAGTTCACTGCCAATGAAAATAAGCACAAATCAGAATTCAAAAATCTAGCTCTTTATTTCCTTGGTGCCAGATACATACATGGACAATCACAAGTTTAATAAAATGCTGGAAGAAACACACAGTTAGCTAGATTACTGTTGATACAAATTTATAGTGTCTCCACTGGGCCTCAGCAAGGCTCAGCATCCCTTTTAACTCTTTCTAGTCAATCTTTCTCCTCACACCGCTACTATTCCAACTCCTGCCAACCAGACATTTAGAAAAAAGGAAGAGCAATCCAGACAGAGGGAGGAGTAAGTACAAAGGCTCCAAGGCAGGAGGGTGCTTGGTTGTCTGAGAAAGAGGAGTCCTGTGGCTGGAGTCAAATGAACAAGGGCCAGAACAAGGGGAGTAGCCAAAGAAAAAGGCAGCCATGAGATGCTACTGGGTCTTAAAGATAAGGATAAAAACTTTGTTAAAAATTCTAGGCAAGTGCTTGCTTCAGCAGCACATATACTAAAAATTCTAAACAAGACTGAAAGACATTAAAGGTTTTCTGTGCAGAGGAGTGGTATGATCTAACTTAAGTTTGAAAATATTTACTCTGGCCCCTGTATAAAGAATACAGACTGGATATTGGGGTGAGGGACAAAAGTAGAAGCAAGAAGATTAGTCTAAGGATATTACAACAGCCTAATCAAGAGATAATGGTGGCTTAGAATAAGGTAGTAAAGGTAGAAATAGATAGAAGTAGTCATATTCTGGATATATTTTGAAAGTGGAACCACCAGGATTTGCTGATGGATTAAATATGGAGTATGAAACAGAGAGAGAGAGAGAGAGAGAGAGAGAAAATCAAGATACCTCTTTGGACCTGAGCAAGTAAAAAGACAAAACTGCCATTTACTCCCACTTTCCACTAAAAGAAACCAAGGATTCTTAGAGAAATGGCTGAATCTACAGCTAGAACAGTTAAGAGCCGAGAACATATCACTGTGGTCAAAAGTAATGATGATATATACAAATATCGAATCATTATGTTGTACAACACCTGAAACTAACAGAATGTTATATGTCAATTACACCTAATTTTAAAAAAGAGTTGAATAAACTGGACAGAGTTAAAAAAAAAAAAAAAAAAAGACAGGGAGACATGTCAAAAGGACACAGCAGCTGGCTTGAAGAGGCTCCCCTGACCAAATCTGGAACAATGTAAGCATCAAAATAAATATCGATAGCAACAAATTATAATTCATAAAATAAGAATCTTCGAGTCTAAATGGAATGAATAGATAAACAGGAAGAAAAAAAGCCTCTTCCTTACAGTAGAATGCCAATTAATAAACTTCATAAAGAAATAATGGAATTAGAGAATCATCTGTTTAGCAACCAACAAAGTAATAGTTTCAGGCAAGAATCACCACTGGATGCTAAATCCAGTGGGTAAAAGTTTGATGAGAAACAGGATATTAACATGGTTTCAAAGTGTATTGCCAGAAGATACTTAGAGAAGGAAAATAATTTACAGAGAAGAAATTCCACCTTAACGAAGTGTTCAGAGTTAACATCACTTGTAACAGGACACATAAATACTACATACCTCCATATCATGCACAGAGGACATATCACCTCTATAGTATTTCTGCCCAAAGTGGATCACCTGAATCTCATCTTGATGAAACATAAAACAAGCTCAAAGTGATGGACAGTCTATGAAATAAACGACCTATGCACTTCAAAAATGTCAAAATCATGGAAGATAAAGACTGAAGAATTGTTCTACATTAAAGGAAACTAAGGAGACATGACCATTAAATGAAACACATGATCCTAAACTGGGTAACAACCCAGGGCAAGTTGTTTTTCCCTTTTGCTATAAAAGAACATTAGTGGTACAACTGATAAAATTTGAATAAAATCTTCAGATTGGATAATATACTTTATCTGCGTTAAATTCCCGATTTGATGATCATACTATGATCATGTGCAAGAACATCCTTATTTTTAGGAAATATGCACAGATGAGTAGGAATAAAAGGACATTACCATTATGTCTGCAACTTAGAAAAAAAGTTCCTCAAAAAAGGAACAACCACCTCCTCCTTTGAATTTCCACTGAACTCCATGTAAATTTCTACTATAGCATCTATAACAATTTGTTTTTCTTATTGGTAGGAAAGGAAATGTGCCTTCAGTGGTTAAACAACCTGCCCAAAGTAGAAGTCAGTAAATGACAAACCACAAATTGAACCAAGATCTAGGTGACTCAAAGCCAATACTTTGTTAAATCATAAGATGGCAGAATGCTCAGCAAATGTTTGCTATTTATACTGTTTTTATTTTTCAAAAATACTCGCATAATGACCTACACAAACAATCTATTCACAAATGGGTTTCTTAATCCAAAGAGTGTCACCTATACAACAGGAATCCCCAGCATCAGCCTTATAAACTCTTACTTTCAAGACAAGAGAGAGAACTCAACTTGGCCAATAGTGAGTTGGTGGCAAAGAAAGAAAAGACACAGGATAAATTAACATAATCTAGAAGAGTCTTTATGATCTAGCCCTTGCGCTTTTCCAATCTCATCTCTTATCATTATCTATACCTAATATTCTTTATCCTATGTGAAAATTTATTCCCACAATTAAGCATGTTTTCCCCCATTTTCAAGCCTTTGCGCTTCTTTTCCTTCTGATTATATGGGAACCCATTGCTTGTCATCCTGATGAACTCGTACATATTCTTTAAGACCAGCTCATATAGTATTTTCCCTAAATGAATCCTCCTCTGACCTCCCCAGGCACAGGTAGATGCTATCCTCCCAAAACATTATGTACCCTACAATTAAACCTTCCACATGAATGAAATTATTTATTTACAAGTCTCTCCTAGACTATACTTGAGAGAAGGAATCCTGTCATTCACTTGGGCATCTTTAGCATCTGAAGCATAAGTAGGTTCTCTGTCTATACATTTATATCTTGCTACATGTCCCAAAGGATTAAGGCAAAAGCATTTAATAAATATTTCTAGCAGTAATGAATATGAGTGTTTTATCACTTGAAAAAAGCTTGGTTTTTGTTTTTTGGTTGGTCAAATCCCAAACTCTTCTTCATTCATTGACAGAAAATAAATAAACCAAACTCATTTAATACTGGTAGTCAAGGGGTACCTGCGTGACTCAGTCAGTTAAGCGTCTGACTTCGGCTCAGTTCATGATCCCAGGATCCTGGGACCAAGCCCCGCATTGGGCTCCCTGCTAGGCGGGGGAGTCTGCTTCTCCCTCTACCTCTGCCCCTCCCTCGGCTCGTGCTCACAGGCACATGCGCTTTCTCTCTCTCTCTCTCAAAGAAAGAAATAAAATCTTTATTAAAAAAAAAAATACTGGTAGCCAAAAGAAACTTGTTTATCTGCAAAACCAAAGCAGTCATAATGGATTTAAAAGGAATATGTTAACAAGCAGACTATGTATATACACAAACCACATCTATTAGCAGATCAGACCGATAAATGAATTGCTGTTACTGCTTTACCCAGGATCCTGTTTCTTGTCCATGACCAAATTATTTGTCCAATCTGAATATCCAACTTTACCTGCAGTGCTTGTTCTTGGATATCACGAAATAATTCCATATCTTTCTCAGTCATGATTTCCTGGCTCCCAAAAAGCCGTTCCTCACTTTCTTGTTTGCCATCCCAGCCATCCTGATTGTCTGCACATAAAAAAAGGGCTCATATGTTATTAATATTATCCTTAGTTTAATAATTTCAGTTTGAAGACTTAATATTATTTTTACAAGAGAAGAGGATAGCAATAAACTGACACCTATAAAGATGGGTCAGTAAATATTAAGTAAATATTGTATCTGCTTATAATGAAAACCTGACCTGTCCTAAAACTTCTTAAAATTATTACATAACTAAATTTCAACTTCATTAGTATATTTTAGCATACTATAATATATACATGTATATAATATATACATACATATATGTGAATATACAATACATGCAATTATATATTATAATATATACAAAAGTTTGATGAGCACCATGTGATGTATAGAAGTGTTGAAACACTATACTGTACATTTGACTAATACTACATAATATTATACTGTGTATGTTAACTAACTGTAATTTAAATAAAAACATAAAAGAATAATAATATATACAAAAGCAGAACAGAAAAAAGGTCTAAGGAATATGAAACTTTGAAATAATATGAATAAAAAATTTTTAGTATGGATTTAATATATCAAAATTCAAATACTGCTGTTTTCATTCTTTGGTAGTATGGAAGAAGTTTATGTTACAGTAGGACATGATTTTCATCACATGGGACCAAAACACAGGAAATTTGTTCCTTTTATAAACCTTAATGATCCTGTGATCTTCATAAGGCCAGTACATTCTTATCTCAGCAAGAAGATAACCTTCGAAATAACTACCATACTCCCCTCACAATCTGGGGGCCCTTTTAAATAAGCAAAACTCCACAAATCTGAGGATCACAGATGATAATCCTCTGGGTAAGTATGACAAATTATAATAATCATTCAGTAAATGATGTATCTTCCTCACATGGGCAAGGAAATTCATGAAAGGAGTATTGGGGGATTATGTAGATCATTATCTTCTACACTTGAAGATGACACCGCCAATGGACTAATTTCCTATTTGTGTAAGTATGGCAGAAAAGACCAATTTGTGACAGTTCTTTTCAAATTAAATAGAATATAGGGCGTCTGTTATTCATTTAATGTAAGAAGAATAAGGACAAGGACTCACCGCTGAAAATATTCCCAAACTGAAAAATATGTATCTGAAAATACTACGTGACTTTAATGCCCCCTAGTGCATGATACAGATGGATGCAGGCACAGATCATTCAGCAGCATTCTATCAGATGGTGCAGACTGTTCCTTAAACTCTACAATTCATAAACTTACAAAGCCAATTACAGCAAAAACACCAATGCAAAAAGTCAATACCGATTCTCCATATACTTTACACATTCTCTCTAATAATTTCTATTTCTAAAACTTTCCAGGAGATTCTTGTAATAATCCATCTCCAGTGAAACACTTAATTCAAAAATGCCTTTCACTAGGATCTGCTTTAGATTCCTTCCTCCTAGGTCCAACCTAAATGGCTTGCATATTTTCTTAGGTAAATGTACTCAGACTGGAACTACAGTGTACATGGCTGATAAAGACATGAAAAGTACTTAAGCACTTACAGAGTAATTAGTTGATTGCCATTCTGGTGAAAAGCCAATCAATACAGCATAAAAAGGGGGACCTGACAATGATGATTTCCTCTCCTGTGCTGGACCAATCAACCATTTATATAAGCAGGAATGAAGAAGCACTGAATATAATCACCAATGAGACATTCAGGGGAAGGAAATCAACGTTAAGAAATTCTCTTGCAGTATAAGAGATACTACATCTTTGGCCCTTGTGATCCAAAGGAGTCCATTCTCATTCTTCTACTTTCCTCAGATGCTTTTTTACTTACTTCACAGGGTTAAGTCTGTAAACTCACGGCACTAAATAGCAATGAGACTAGTTTAAACTTTAATTATCAAGACAGCTAATGACTTGAATTACCTGCTACACTATTAAGTCTTCTCTACAGATCTTTTCTACTTTGAAAACTAGGAAACTCAGCCTGATACACAAGTATGAAATGAATAAAAAGAGGGGATGCTACAACTGATACCACAGAAATACAAAAATCATAGAAGACTACTACGAACAATTATACCTCCAAAAACGTGACTATCTAGAAGAAATGGATAAATTCCTGGGAACATATAACCTACCAAGACTGAATCATGATGAAATAGAAAATCTGAACTGACCAATTACTGCTAAGGAGATTGAATCAATAATCAAAAACTTCCCAACAAACAAAAGCTTCACCGGTGAATTCCACCAAATATTCAAAAAACACTTAATACCATCCTTCTCAAACTCTTCCAAAAATAAAAGAGGGAACTCTTTCAAGCTCATTTTATGAGGCCAGCATTACCTAAGCCAGTCAAAGAAAGAAAATTACAGGTCAATATCCCCAATGAACATAGATGCAACATAGATCCTCAACAAAATATTAGCAAACTGATTTCAACAATACAAGAAAAGGGTCATCATACACCATGATCAAATAGGATTTATTCCAGAGATTTAAGGATGGTTTAATATCCACAAATCAGTCGATACACCACAACAACAAAATGAAAGATAAAAATCAGATGATCATTTCAAGATATGCAGAAAAGCATTTGACAAAATTCAACATCCATTTATGATAAAAACTCTCAACAAAGCAGGTATAGAGAGAACGTACCTCAACATAATAAAGTCGTATATGACAAGCCCACAGCTAACCTACTCAATGGTGAAAAGCTGAGAGATTTTCCTCTCTTTAAGATCTCTCTAAGATCAGGAATAAGACAATGCTACCTACTCTCACTACTTTTATTCAACATAGGATTGAAAGTCCTAGCTAGAGCAATTAGGCAAGGAAAAAAATAAAAGGTATCCAAGTTGGAAAAGATTTGCAGATGACATAACAGAGAAAACCCTAAAGACTCCATCAAAAAACTCTTAGAACTAATAAATGAATTCAGTAAACTTGAAGGATACAAAATCAATACACAAAAATCTGAATTGTTTCTATACACTAACAATGAACTACCAGAAAAAGAAATTAAGAAAACAATCCCATTTACAATTGCACCAAAAAGAGTAAAATACCTAGGAATAAATTTAATCAAGCAGGTGAAAGACCTGTACATTGAAGACAAAACACTGTGTGTGTGTGTGTGTGTGTTGTGTGTACACACACATATATATGACATTAATGAAAGAAATTAAAGACACAAATAAATGGACAGATATTCCATGCTCATGGATTGGAAGAATACTGTTAAAATGTCCATAGTACCTAAAGCCATCTATAGACTCAATGCAATCCCCATCAAATTTCTAATAGCATTTTTCACAGAAATGGAAAAAAAAAATCCTAAAATTTGTACGCAACCACAAAAGAATCCAAATAGCCAAAGCAATCTTGAGAAAAAAGGACAAAGCACTAGAGCTCCCTGATTTTAAACTATATTACAAACCTATTAAACCTAGTTATTAAAACAGTATGGTGTTGGCATAAAAACAGAAACAGAGATTAATGCAACAGAAGAGAGCACCTACAAATAAACCCATATATATATGGTCAGTGAATTACAACAAAGGAGCCAAGAATATACAATGGGGGAAAAGACTGCCTTTTCAATAAATAGTGTTGGGAAAACTGGACAGCCACATGTGAAAGAATGAAACTACACAACTCTCTTACACCACACACAAAAAGTAACTCAAAATAGATTAAAGACTCAAATTTAAGACCTGAAACTGTAAAACTCCTGGAAGAAAACATAGGCGATAATCTCCTTAACATAGTTTTTGACAATCATTTTTTAAATCTCATACCGAAAACCAAAAGCAAAACAAAACAAGCTGGACTACATCAAATTAAAAAGCTTCTGCACAGCAAAGGAAACCATCAACAAACTAAAAAGGCAACCTACTGAATGTAAAAAGATATTCGAAAATCATATATCCAATAAGGGGTCAACATCCAAAATATACAAAGAACTCATTCAACTCAAAAGCATAAAACAAACAACCCACAGGGCACCTGAGTGGCTCAACAGGTTAAGCCTCTGGCTCTTAATTTCGGCTCAGATCAAGATCTCAGGGTCGTGAGATCGAGCCCTGTGTTGGGCTCTGTGCTGAGCATGGAGCCTGCTTAAGATTCTCTCTCCCTCTGCCTCCCCCCTCTTCCATGCTCTCTCTCTCTCAAAAAACAAACAAAAAACCCCACAAAAATAATCCACTTAAAAATGGGCAGAAGATCTGAACAGACATTTTCCCAACAAACACGTAAAAATGGGCCACAGGTACATGAAAAGATGCTCTACATCATTAATCAACAGTGAAATGGAAATCAAAAACACAAGGAGATACCACCTCACACCTGTCAGGATGGCTATTATCAAAAAGACTAGAAATTATAAATGTTGGTGAGAATGTGGAGAAAAGGGAACCTCTGTGCACTGTTGGTGAGAATGTATATTGGTGCAGCCACTATGGAAAACAGTACAGAGGTTCCTCAAAAGATTAAAAAGAACTGCCACACAATCCAGCAATTCCACTTCTGGGTATGTAATCCAAAGAAAACAAAAACATTCATTTGAAAAGATATATACACCCCCGTGTTCGCTGTAGAATTATCTACAGTAGACAAGATATGTAAATAACCTAATACATCAATGGATTAAGGAAACTGTGGTGTATGTGTATAACATTATTCAGCATAAATAAATAACATACATACATATATACATACATACATACCAAACTCACAGATAAAGAGAACAGATTGGTTGTTTGCCAGAAGAAAGGTGGGAGGTAGAGGGTAAGAGAAATGAGTGAATTATTTTTTTGTTTTTTAGTTTCAATAAACAGAATTTTAAATAAATAAATGAAAACTAGGAAAGTTAGCCTAATACATAAGTAAATGGTCTGAAGTTGTAGTTCTCTCCCTTTCTCTCTTTTAAAGTATAATTCATGAAATATTACAACTATATTTGCCAAGATTTGAAGTAGAAATATCAGTGACCTTATCATACTCGCATGTATTTTGGTCTTTTCTCTATGCTTAGATCAACAGCATTTTATCCACCCATACTCTTTCCAATTTCCTTCTGGAAATAATCATCATGATGCTCATCACATGATTTGTTTTGTAATTTATGAAATGTAAAGATATCCTTGATTTAAGGTCATACCTTAAATTTCTATAAGATTCTTTGTGGTTCTACCAAAAAAAAAAAAAAAAAAAAAAAGGCACCATCTTTTGCCTAAGAGTTCCTATTTGCCCACTCTTAAAATTTCATCTCCAGCCTCTCAATCCCTGCCACAGTCACCACCTTACTTTAATCTAAATATGTACCTTTAATATGTTCTTCTAGTCCATAACCATAGATAATAATCAACTGTAAATCTATTCTAGATAACTAGTGTTATTCCAAATAATACACTTTGGGAATACATTTTGCTTCTAAGTAAACTTTTACCTGTGGGCCAATCTGAAGTGCTCGATTTTCTGTTGCCCTTTTTCCTGATTCTATATTGCTCAGAGTAGTCTACCACTTCCCCTCGAGGTTTCCGCCCATCGGGGGAAGGGGTGAAGAATTTGGTAAGGCCATCAATGAGCCCTTTGGTTTTCTTGTTGAATTTCAAGGGGACACTGCTATCTCTGCAGAAGTCCAAGCCATCTATTCGCTCTAAATATCCTTCTTCTGATGACGATGCTGATTGGCTGGAAAGGGTGATTTTACGTTTCCGGCCCCTTCCCGGACCAGTTCGAACTTTGCTGAAGGGACCTTTTGATCTAAAAAAATCAAACAGGTAAAAGGGTAACTATTAAAAAAGAAATCCTTGTAAGGTTTCTATTTAATATATAACATGTAATTAGTAAATAACCTCTAGTTTTATTTAAAAAACTAGTTTTATTTATTGCTAAGACTATTCCATAAACCATAAATATTATAGGGATGAGAAGTAATATTGTTATTAGAAATAATATTTTCAGAGAGTCTAGTATTTTATAGCAAAAAGAATCTTAAGGTTGGGAGTCAGAAGGAATGTTTAAGTCATAATTCTGCCACTTTCTAGCTATACGTCTTAGAGAAATCACATTCTGTCTAAACACCATTGTCTTCATCTATAAAATGAGAGTTGGACCAGAGAACAATTAAGACCCTTCCAGGTATAAAGTCCTATGATCTCTGTATCAACTCAGAGTTACACTCTTACCTCTAAACACAAGGATGCATTACTCTCTCAAAGTCAGGAATCAAAAGATCATCTTATAGGAAAATTAAAGCCTGATTTAAGATTTAAAATATGAACTACAATACTGGTGCTGTATATTTCAAGCTGCTAATGCCCATTCCTTTCAGTTATTATCTTCAAGACAGTCTAAAGTGTAGGAAAGGTGGGTAAAATTTTTAAGAATACAGGTTTACAGGCTTAAAGATATCTTACATATCATCAAAAGGGAATTACTATAGACACACACACACACAAAAAAGAATTAGCTACTGAATCTTGCCCCACGTCCTCCAGATATAGCCCAGTTTCCTAGTCCACAAGGGATAATTATATCCCTGATTTCTGCTAACAGATGAAAAACACATTATTTTATTTTACATCAGGACACAGAAATGGGACTTGGCTATGACCTCAACAGCAAAAGTTATCCAGTGATTATTTGTACATATAATATAAATAAACTACTGAGACCACATTAGGAGAGGAATCTGGGAAATGCTATAATATAATTTTTTCTTTGTTTACATACGAGCAATATAAGGCAGTGTTTAAGAGTTAGACTTTGGTGCCAAACTACTTGTGGGTTTCAATCCCAGTTCAACACTTACTATAAACTGTGCAAGTTAATCTACTGTGTTGTAGTTTCCGCCTTTGAAAAATAAGAGTAACAAAAATACTACTTCATTTGGTTGTTGGGAAAATTAAATGATCAACACATCGTAAGGCACTTAGGACTTTATTCTAACTTGGCACTTTATTAAGAGTTCAGTAAGTATAGCCATTATTATTACATAAAAGTGCCAATTGTAACAACTGGAATTTTTTTCACAAGGCAAACAAGTGACTCCTACACCAAGAGAAGACCCTATCCTTTTCTCCCCTCACCTTGCCACAAGTACAACTTACACCGTGTTTTGTTTCTTTAACCTGTTTTTCGGACGTCCAATTGGGTTAGCATAGCGCCGTTTTATCTGTGCTGCCTTCTTCTGTAGAAGTTTCCGTCCTTTTTTCCTAGGTCGACATATTTGACATATCCACATGCCTATAAAAAATAAAATTCCACATAAAGCACAACAGGCAGAGATACATGGAAAGAGTTCAGATACTCTAGGAGTTCTTAACCTTTCTTAGGTCAAGGACTCCCATTTAAAAATCTGATGGAAGCCCCTTAGAAAAATAAACATGAAAACGTATACACACAAAATTCTACAAACAACTGGAAAAGACTCACAAATATCCTAAAGCCCACATATGGCTGAAGTCCACTGATCCTCGTTAAAAAGCCCTGCTCTACCCCCTGGCACCCAGATTATTAGTTTCCAATTACCATTCTATAAGAAAAGAAGCCAGGTTTCCGTAGAGTAATAACTGATTCCAGGACTGGAGCAAGGAAAATACTTGATAACCTGGAGCACCTTACAGTGCGAGAAAATGGAGAAGTGCTCAAAAGATGAGGAAGGCATGTCAAAAGGACCTAGAAGCCAACTTGAAAGAGCTCCCAATAGCCAAATCTGGGTAATTCTGAGCAAAGAAAGGGATAATCACATCAATGGATTATAACCTATTGAATAAAATATCCATGAGTCCATTAATAATATAATAATTGAACAAATAAACAGGAAAAGGGATAGCTCTTCCTTGTAGCAGAATTCCAATTAATAAATGTAGAAGGGATGATGGAAGCAAAAAAACCATCATCATGTAAACACCAAACTAAAATTAGGGCAAACAAGAATCACTGATGGATGCTAAAGTTAGTACAAGAGGAAAAAGAGTAACTTTAAGGTCAGGTTTCTACTGTAATCAAGTGACCAGTTAACATTACCAGTAATAAGACATATTCGTATTATACACGCACACTACAATGCACTAAGAAGGATACAGTATGACTTCTGTGTTGTTCTTATCAAACTTCATAATCTTAATTTAATCATGATAAAGAAAGAGACAAGCCTAAATTTAAGGACTTTCTACAAAATAGCTGGCCAGTTTCTTCAAAAGCGTCAAGGTCAGGAAAGACAAAGAATTAACACAGACTGGAAGAGACTAAGGAAATATGACAATTCAATGTATTGTGAAATCCAGGACCGGATTCTGGACCACAAATTCAAATACAGTCTACAGATTAGTTAATTGTATCATATCAATGTCAGTTTCCTGGTTTCAGTAATTGTACTACGGTTTTATAAGATGTTAACATTAGAAGCTGGTGGTGGCTGAAATAAGAAGTCTCTGTACTATTTTTGCCACTTCTCTGTAAGTTGCAATTACTTCAAAATAAAATAAAATGATTCCTGCTTTAAGCTGCAATGAAACTTTTGTAGGCACTATACACAGGAATGAAGTCCTAAGAAAATCTTTCTTATCTTGAAGGATTCTCAGAAGGCCTTCTGCCCAGACTTCAAATAAATGGAAGAGGTAGGAAAGGGGTATTTATTCTTCCAATACATATAAATCTAAGACTTTTCAAAAGGTAACAACCAACAGAATGACGTAAGAGGGACTCAAGTAGGATCCTAAGTGGAATAACTTGACTACACCTAAGGTTCAGTCCTTGCCATCCACAGGAAAATTTTTCCCAAGAAGAAATTATCAAATATCCTATAAGCATTTTACTTAAGAAACCTATTAAGTCACAAAATCAGAGTTAAAAATGGAATTTGTGATAAGGAAAAAGCAGGAGAGACTAACTGGACTTTTTTTTTTTTTTTAAGAAACTATAAGCATATAATAAGATGGATGCTCAACCAACAGGCAGTTATCTTCCAACCAAATACCTTTCAAGGAACAGGAGTCAAAAGAATAGAATAACATTAAGCTGTACTCTTATGAGTTAGGGCACAAAAATTACTCGTTTGCAAATCATCTTATTAAAACATTTTTTTAAGTTTTGAATAAACCAGAGATGCTCTAGGCCTTTCAAAAGTGATGAACAGTGAAATAATCAACACTGATATAATCAACATGATCTAATACAATTTCATTTCTTCCTTTACAAAAAGAGGTATTTCAAAATATTACACAAGGCAAGTATTTTGTCCTCTAGCTACAGGACTGGCAAATATTCCACGGATACTTAAACATCAAAAATAGAGGAAAATAATAAATCCATACACATAAGAACGTTAGGATGCCTGAACAGACTATCCCCACCTTTAAGCAGACAGCTCTCTTCCTACTTATACAATCCCAAATAGAGAGATGCAAATTATTCTTTCATTTAACAAAGTAGATAAAAGGTGCTTTCACTAACATGCCCTTTATACTGCCAATCTGATTTCAGAATGTATTTCTCACCTTTTGGCATCCGGGTGAGTGGCGGATCACAACACTCCATGTGAAAACCTCGGTCACAAGAATCACAAAAGAGCATGTTATCCTAAAAAAGAAAAGGACAGTTTTGCTTAACCTTATGAAACAAAAACATGTGAGGATTACAACTTCATAAAATCTAGGAAGCTTCAATGATCTCATAAAGGAGATGAACTACCATAATAGTAAAACCTTCTTTAATTTGTATTAACTGAGTTAATGGACAGTCTGAGTTAGCACAAGTTTTGCTTCAACCAACCTTTAATAAAGAACTACAGTTTCATAACTTTCAAGTTTATCCAGTAACCAGATATAAGCTAACTTTAGTTTTCTAATGGAAAAGAGAAAAGAACCATTTGTAGTTAATATACTAACTGACCATTCCTACTAAGTGAATGCCTCCATACTACTCAAATTTCAGGAGTATTTCTTTAGGGGAGGCTGGGTAGCTCAGTCGTTAAGCGTCTGCCTTCAGCTCAGGTCAAAATCCCAGAGTCCTGGGATCGAGCCCGACATCACATTGGGCTCCCTGCTCAGCAGGAAGCCTGCTTCTCCCTCTCCCACTTCCCCTGCTTGTGTTCCCTCTCTGTCAAATGAGTAAATAAAATCTTTAAAAGGGGGGGGGGGTTCTTTAAAGTAGCTTAGTCTCTCTGCAAACATATAATTAAGGTGCTTTAGAAACCACCTAGAAAGAACTGAAGTCTCAAAGAGTAAGTATTCTAAACTAATGATGTGTAATTTAAAGAGACTCCTGTTTCAAATTCTGCTGGATCAAGTGACTAAAAACTAGCCAACAATACTTAAAGGAAATTACCAGTTGTACATTCTACTTCTAAGTGAAATATTCACATTGTAAGGCAAAGATACTCACTGCATTTTTGCCTTGATCTCGACAGGAGCTGCATGTTTTACACTCAATGCACTGCCACCGTAAGGCCTTCACTCTAACCGTTAGTTCAGGGGAAAACTTTAAACAGGATGGATGACCTAGTAAGAGGAGAAAATTCTCAAATGAAACAATCAAGGATCATTTTGTAATTGTATTAAAGGAATAATGTAGAAAAAGGCAATTACCTTAAATCAAAAAGGTATCAAAAAAAAGATGCTCTTGGAAGCTTGCCAGACATGTCTCATCAGGACTTGGCATTCCTATTCAGTTTTATTGATGCTAAACAGTACTTAGTACACCACCTCCCCCCACAATGTGATTATAAAAAACCTGACAAACTCCTAACTTTTATTAAGCCTGCATTAAAGCATTATGTGAGTACACATGCTTATATGTATACCAACACACAGCATGCCCAGGCCATTTCTGGAAGGATACACAAAAACTGTTTGCAACTGTAATGTCCTAGGATATGAAGCTATAACTATTTTGAAGGAGAAGGATTTTACCTTTCACTTCACACTTCTGTGCTCTCAATTTGTAAAACAGTAACATACTACTTTTATAACCAAAAATACATTTTTATTAAATCCCATCATTTAAAGTGAGTTATTTTAGCTAAAAACTAAAATCTAAGCAATATTTCTATTGTGATCAGAATTAACAGTAACAGGAAAAAAAAGTCTCCTCTTCCAAGAGTTAGTATCCATTTGATTATCAAATTTTAAGAAGTAAGTCTGCCCTCACTCTGAAAAGATCTGTCCCTTTCCTCTGAAAGTTGGTTACATTTTTATTTTTCTTTGGTGAGAGAAAGAGCTAGTTATATTATTTTCTCTCCTCTCCTTTCTATTCCTAAATAAATTTCTCTTTTATGAGATGCTATGAAGTTTACTATCAAAACATCACTGACATCAAAGGAAAATGATAAAGTGTAAAAATCTCATTCATAATCTCTTCTTCCTAGATTAGCCATTCCCTGTTCTACTTTTCCTTTTTAGATTTGCTAAAAGCCCTTGCA
Organism: Neomonachus schauinslandi; assembly: GCF_002201575.2. NCBI lineage: Eukaryota > Metazoa > Chordata > Mammalia > Carnivora > Phocidae > Neomonachus > Neomonachus schauinslandi. The sequence goes on from NC_058404.1 coordinate 38,848,502, forward strand.
CAGTTTTAATTATAGGCTATGTACAGTTTTATTTTGCTTTTCTTCATCCTTTTAGTCAAGTAAACGTTATATTTATATTCCTTAAACTTAATAATTCCACTGAGTTGATACCCTATAACCTACCTCGCCATTTCCCTATTGTTAACTATTTAAACTATTACCCATAATAGAACACTACAATGAATTATTTTATGTTTACAGATTCTTTCCTTCTTTAATTCCTTAAAGTCCTGAAAGTGGGGTTGGTAAGTGAAATGAAAGAAACATTTCTGTAGCTTGAGAAGTAGATATGCACTGCCAAACCATGTTTCCAAATCCTCTGATATAATATCTAGTGCTACCAGCAAAGTGCAAATGTTTTACCACGATTTCATCAGCTCTAGGTTTGGGTTCTCTTATTGTTCAAATTTTATTATTATAAAAGATATAAAATGACACTTCACTGCTGCACTGGTACGCATGCTTATTATTACTTGGGTAAAATGTTTTCTTAGTATGTTCAACAATTAACTTTCTCTCTTAGAAACTACCTGTTCATAGGCTCTGACCTTTGGACTTCATGCTAGAAATGTAAACATGCTCTTCACACTTTATAGCTTTTGGCCCTTTACCATATTTAATGCAATTATTTTCCCCAAACAATTCTTTAAAAATTTTCTTTTTAATTTTGGGTATTTTAGTTCTCAGTTTGGAAAGTATCAACTGTCATATATTTGACTATATCCATAGTTTTTTCCTTTGTTACTGTAATAGCCAGGGTCCAAGCTGCCTTCCAAACATTCTTGCCTTTTGGCAAAAATACCAATTGACACCTGTGTAGTTCCCTCCCACACTAAACAGGGCTGATCTGTGTGCTGAAATGACAGGCTAAGGCTAGGTAATAAAAGATATTGCACCTTGTTCTCTCTCTCAGATACCTGCTTGGGGGAGTCCAGCTTCCATGCTGTGGGCATGCTTGCAGCCCTCTGAAGAAGTCCACATGGCAAAGAGCTGAGGCTCCCTGGCAAGAGGCAGCATTGACGTGCCAGCCAGGTAAGTCAGTCAATGGAAGCCTTCAGATAACTGAGTACCAGTTAAAATCTTGACTGCAACCTCATGAAAGATCCCAAGTCAAAATCACTCAGGTAAGCCACTCCCAAATTCCTGACTAACAGGAACATGAATTAAAAAATACTGCTTTTAGCTGCTACATTTTGGAGTAGTTTATTTCTACAGCAATAGATAACCAATAGTTATTTATTCTAATAGTTCTTTAAAAGTTCCCTCTATTGTTTTCAAATTGCAAAGAACTCAGAGACCATCTCAAATATAATGGGTCTTACAAGGCAGGGCTACCACACAACTCCCCGCCCCCCATTTTATTCCCATCTCACCTGAGCAGATCTATTTTTATCTGTTTTATAATACTTAGGGTCCCATATGATTTTTTAAGGATTCTACTATGAAAATAGTTTGGAAATCACTGCAATGTAGGATATGTCACTATATTTTTGTCTAATATTTTATGATTTTATGGTTTATATTTTACTGTAAAATCCATCCAGACTTCATTTTGGTTTGTGATACTATGCTAGATATGATCACCTACTACTCGAGATCTCTTGCCACCGCCTTCAAAAGCCTTCTGTAAATAAAATCCAAAAAGCTGAAAGCTATACTTCTTAGACTCCTTTGCAGCTAGGCTCTAGATATGAATTAAATTCTACCAACTGGATGTGTTTGAGTGATTTTTTGAAAGGGAGAAATGAAACAAAGACCACTTTTCTCCTGGTACTGACTGTTTTCTAATGATAAAGTCATGAAAATGCCAGTACGCATCCACTCTTCACCTTCATGGCTATCCAGAGGCAATTGTGGTAATGGCCAAATTCAGTCTTTCAATAATCCAAATTCAGCTACAGTCCTGTAGCAGCCTCCTGCTTCCACCTCTTCCAAATGGAGGCAGATATAAGTGACTCCTCTGGTGGATCAGTTCTGTGATATTCCAGAATCAGTCCTTAAAGCCCAGCTTAGAGCTTTCCTCTTTAGCCCTTCTAATAATTCATAAACATCTGGTCCTGGTATTAAATTTCTTTCCTCTTGAAGTATCTTAGTGGTTTCTGGTTTCTCAACTAAATAATGATTGTTACAGATATAAAACACTGAAAATTAAGCCAATGATCAAAGATAATATATACTGTTGGTTTACTAATACGGCCTTCCTACAAAAACTTGTAAGATCTGAAAATGTAGACCAAGAATATCTCTGGAATTGACAAACTAGGAGTCTTTGCAAAATCATTTTTAGAGCCCAGGATTTCACACAGCTCACTAAATTGCAGTGTCAACATTCCATTTCCCAGTGTGAATATGTAAGTTTCTATCAAGAAACACAAATCTGTTATCATCCTGGTTCTATTCATAAAGCCTGAGGCATAAATCAAGAAAGATAAGTAGTGATTATTAAAGAAACTAGCAATAATTTCAAACTGATTGCTGTGATTTGAACAGATGTTTGATAGTCAAATATAAAGATCAACAGGAAAAAATAAGTCTATGGAAAGATTAAAAAAAAAAAAAAACACAAAAAAACTAAGACCTGATTTTAAATCAACTGAATAAAACATTTCAACTATACATTTAAATCCTTCCCTTGTCTAGAAGCTCGTCCCAGTTACCTTAAACCAGAATCAAATTAAAGTATTAGTTTTATAAGGATCAAGGATACCATCTCAGTTAAATGCACCTCCCTCTTGGCTGACAGCACATGTCAGAAGGAATCCAGGGGATTACATACCACTGTTACCACAGTCGGCACAGGAGATGAGTTCCTCTGGCTTCTTTTCTCGGTTTTGTTCTTTTGTACCAAGACAGAAACTACAGATGGGGATTGGTTCAGCAACGGGCTATAAAGAAAAAACAATTCACTCAGGTACGAGTAGTTTTTTTTAGTATTAATACAAAGACATTAAAATTACAGTTTTAAATTCCTATGAAAGTTATATGTAACTTTAAGACAGCTGTATCACTCTCCTAAATCTCCAACTAAGTAAGGGAATATTTACAAAGCCTGCTTTGGCTGGACCTTTACAACCAGTCCTTGTAGTGACAACTTTGGTCCAAAAAATCATATCTCAATTGGTCACTTAAAAACTAAATGACACAGTATGGATTAAACAAAGCAAATCCTTCACCGAAGATTGAAGAAATTCAACTGAACTAAGTGTAAGAAATCACAGTCTCAGTCCTTAAAAAGTTATGTCATGTGGGACAAGTGACAAATGTACAGAAATAAGCACCACATAAGGTGGCAGACGTTAAGTGCTAGAAGAGACAAACAGTAAGTGCTCTGTACAAATGAGAAAGAAATTTCAGTTGCGGTTTGGAGGAGAAGGGTTGAAAGAAGAAGATAACATGTATTAAGTACTAGTACTATGCTATGGGATCTTAACAAGTTTGTCCAAGGACAATAGATAATAATTGTTAAAAATGCGTTTAAACCTAGGTTTCTATGTTCCTCTACAGCACTGCCCCTGTCCCTCTAGCCCATAGGATGGAGAGAAAGGCAGTACAAGTGGTATAAACAAAATGAACTTAGGTGTGCAGATTGCTAAAGCCAGTACTTAAAGGGTCCAGTTTCTGTGATAAGTGTAGGGGTGCGGGTACGTCAGTTTGTGAAGATTGTCACTGAATGTCTTATAGGGAAGTTGCACTTCATCCCACAGGAAGAGAAGAACAATAGAAGGCTACTGAATCAAGAGATAATCACCTATATTTGAGGGAAAAAAAAAAAATCCAGTAGCAATATCAAAGACAAATGGGGGAAAAACCTAAAGGTAACTAGAACATTTAAACAATGACTACAATAGTCTGGTGAAGACAAGATAAGAACCTGAACCAAAAAAAAAAAAAAAGGAACAGAAAACAATAGCTATGGACTTAGAAATCAACTAGTTATGGAAGTTAACAGAAAACGAAACGAGTTAAGTATGACTGACTTAATGAAAAGATGGTGTGAATGGTTAGGTCATTTTCAAGAAGAAAATCAGGAGAAAAAGAGATGCTGAGTTTGATATTAGATGTGTTTAGCTGGAGGCACTCTCAGTCAAATCTCAACCATTTATATGGGACAGAGATATAAAGCCCTCAAGATTCTTTGAGTCTACTGGAGAGAACAGATTAAATGTCTGTCAGTACTATGACAGAAGTGTTACAATGAGAAACAACGGAGGAAGGGAATCAAGTAGGAGAAAGGGCTGTCAGGGGAAGGTTTCCCAGACTTAAGTTCTTCTGGAGTTCTTAAGTTCTTAAGTTCTTCAGGGAGACCACCTGATGGGGGCGTTCAAACAAAATACAGAATCAGTTTTAGGAGGAGGGGGATGAGCTTTAGTTTGGGACTTATTGAGCATAATATGCCTATGGAGCATCCATGTAGCAATGCCCATGGACTTTATGATACAGGGATCTGAAGTTCAAGAGAAAGGTTAGTCTGGAAATAAAACTCTAGAAATCATATACCTACAAAATGGCATTAAGATCTTCAAAGTTGATGAGTTCTCCCATGGAGAACAGGGAGAAAGAAGAAACCTAAAGTCAGAATACCAATATAAAGTGGCTGTTAGAGGAAACAGCTTGGGAAGGAAATTGATTAGTGAGACAGTTGGATGGTACATTAGTAATGTCCAACACAAGCAAATCAATAGTATTCCTTAGCGAAGAGATTAAATGAGAGATGAACAGCTGGAAGTTGTCTTAATAATTCTGACTCTGGTAAAGACGGCCACACCCTCGCCTTTTACTAACTAGAATTTAAATAAAAATTTGGGGGAAAAAAGGAATATGAAAAAGAACAGGCGAGTAAAGTCAGGAAAGACTTCACTGTGAAGTAGAAACTGCAAGTAAGTAAGCTCTCAGTGAACAGTCAAGTCACTGAATGGAAGCTATTAATAGCATATTTAACTAACAAATAAATGGCTTATATCCAAAATATACAAAGAACTCTCACATGTCAGTATGGAGAAGACAGACAGCTAGGCAAAAAACTTCAACAGGCACTTCAAAACAGCAAACATGTGAATAGTATATAAATGGCCAATGAACATAAGATACTCAACCTCATTAGCCATCAAGGAAGCAGATCTCCAAGAATGGGTAGAATTCGAAAGACTGGCAATAGTAAGTGTTGATAAGAAAGTAGGACAACAGAACTCTTACACTGCTGACAAGACTATAAATTGACAAAACTACTCTGAAAACTATTTGACATTATCTACTAAATTTAAACACAGGCGTATCAAATGACCCAGCACTTCCACTCCTTGCTATATATCCACCAAATGAAGTACACACACACATGTACAATAAAACATACACAAACGTGATCAGAACAGTATTCATAAAATTTACTGAAACAAAAATTACCCAAATAACCAGCAATGGGTGCACAGATAAATTGTGCTATATCCATACAGGAGAGTATTAAACAGTAATGAAAATAAACAAATTACAGTCAACAACTTGTATTACTATCACAAACAATACTGAATGAGAGAATAGACATGGAAGAATAATACTGCATCATTTTATTTATATAAAGTTCAAAAACAGTTCTACATTGCTGTAAGTCAAGACAGCAGTTAACCTTTAGAGAGAAAAGAAGAGGTAGTGAATTGGAAAGGGACTTCTGAGGTGCTGGTAATGTTCTTTTTCTTGACCTGGATGGTGGTTTCATGGAAGTTAATAATATTTACGGTACATATTTACAATCTGTGTACTTTTCTGTATGTTTATTTTAATTAGAGAGTTATCAAACTTAAACTAATGAACATCTATAGAGTAGGACAATGTTACCTTTGGAATATTCTGAAAGAAATACCAACGGTGATTTAGACATTGGAGTTTGGAACTTAGAAGAATAGGCTAGAGAGATTTAAAAGACAGCAACATGCTAACTGACAGCACCCAGTGAGAAGAAGGAGTGAAGTTGTAGTAAAGGACAGAGAACAAGGGGAAGAGAGTGGAGAAGTGAGATAAAGTCTAAGACAGAAGAATATCAACATTTAGAAGCATGGGTGGGTGGGTGGGTGGGGAGAAACAAGAAAGGACCAGTCTGAGGGAAAACAGAACCAAGAGGAAGTGATGGCACAAGAATTACAAGAAGCAGAGAGAGGGCGCCTGGGTGGCTCAGATGGTTAAGCGTCTGCCTTCAGCTCAGGTCATGATCCCAGCGTCCTGGGATTGAGTCCCGCATCGGGCTCCCTGCTCCTTGGGAGCCTGCTTCTCCCTCTGCCTCTCTCTCTCTCTCATGAATAAATAAAATCTTTATTAAAAAAAAAAAAAAAAGAAGCAGAGAGCAACCAACGATCAATGTTGGGAAAATAAAATATCTACTGGATTGTACAACTAAGAAATAGTTGGAAATGTCACTAATAGTGAGTCTTTTTCAGTGACAGGATAAGAACTAAATTCATTGGAACCAACAAACTGCCATAAAGGGACAGAGAGCAGACAGGAGATAGCTTTAAAAAATGGCAATGGATTTTGATGTGTTCTATGTATTTAAGATGAGAAAGACTAAACCTAATTAAATGTGGAAGAGAAGACACACATGGTCAAAGAGATTCAAGAAACAAGAAATAACAGGAATATATAATAAGGCTTAAAGCTGCACTGTTCAATATGGTGAACACTAAAACATGAGGCTCTTTAAGTCTGAAATAAATATAATTCCTCAGTCGCACTAGCTACATTTCAAGTACTCAACATTCACATGTGGCCAGTGATTATGATATTGGACAGCACAAATACAGAACAATTCCATCATTACAGAAAGTTCTACTGGATAACACTGGTTTTGGAAAAAAGGATGAATTTTAAAGCAAGGATAAAGGGACTTTATAGTATAGGATGATGTACTTGCATATTGTTTATAGGTGAGATGGTGGGAAAAGGGAAATGTTGAGGGTGCTCATTTCTCACAGCCTCATTATTTCTGGAAAATAGGAAATTAAAAAATCACCTGCCAGAAGTGGGGCAGGAATTGGACAGATACAGCAGGAGACAGTGAAAGCTGACTGAGAAAACTGACAGGTGAGATTGGCTGGGTCCAAGAACAAAGATAATGAAAACAACCCTCCTATCAAAATGGAAGGTGGACAAACATTTTTCAGGCAAGATAGAATCAGAAAAATATGTATTAACAGAGAATAAATTCAAAATAGAAGAGAGAAAAGGCGATGGAGTCCCTGCAAAAAGGCCTCCATCTCTTCACTAAAATAGAAGACAATCTCACTTGCTTAAACAGAATTAGATAGGTATGGGTTTGGGCATTTACAGAGAGCAAAAAAAGTTTGGAAGTCTCTGTGTGGAAGATGAAAGAGAATCAATTAGTGATGGAAAATAAAACTGTCAATCAGCCCTAACCACACAGCTAAGATCGGAAAGTTCAATTTGTAGTATTTCCAACCAAAATGATTATACAACTTTCCTTAACACGTCGAAGCCTTGGACTGACAAAATCAGAGAGCTGTAGATTAAGGAGACAAGCCAAAGTGTAAAGTCTACTACAATGCAAATACAAACATAGCTGACCTTTGAACAACACAGGTTTGAACTACCCAGGTCCATTTATAAGCAGATTTTTTTTACAGTATACTACTGCAAGTGTATTTTATCTTCCCTATGATTTTCTTATGTTTCTCTAGTTTATTATAAGAATACAGCATATAATACATATAACATAAAATATGTATTGACTGTTTATGTTATTAGTAAGGTTTCAGGTCAACAACGGTAGGCTATTTAGTGAAGTTCTGCAGAGCCTACTACACAGAGGTCAGAGTGCTGCGTTGTTCAAGAAGGGTCAACTAAAATGGTTGGCCACAAAGTTGAGGTTGAACATCATAAGCAGAAGGGGGCTTACAAAAAGTATTTGAAGTTAAGGTACCAAGGGAATCCTGATGAACTGAAAATAAAGGTCCAGTAGGAAGTAAAAGGATTGAAGACTGGGGTCTACAGGGAAACTTTAGAATTTGTGATTTCCTAAGTATAAAGTCCTAGCTAATAAAGGAAACTTCAAATCGCAAATGTGAATGAATTCTTTAATATTTAGTAGGCACTATTCTAGACATTTGAGGGAAGAGTGGTGAAAAGGCAGCTAAAACCCCAATTTTCATAGAGTTTACACTCTAGCTGACTATAGAAAAAAGTAAAATTAAAGATAATAAAATTAGGAAGTCAAGAAGCTGGGAAAGCATTATTTTAGAAGAATCATATAAATGTGTTCAAGTCAGTAAAAATGATGATTGAGCCCCAAAATAGGAAAGTTTTACAAAAACTCTTCCGAAGTTTTAGAGAAAACATTGGTAAATGACAGATACCTACCCCCAAAGCACGTACTTTAAAAAAAAGTAGAGATCATGGTATTAGTAGATGGGAAGAACTTGATGTCAGAAGAATTTGTTAGTAAAGGAACAAAAATCATCTTAGAGGCAGTGAAGACCAAGGAATGTGTTAATTCTTCTTCTTGGGTCTCTCCCCACCCCACCCTCTTTTTAAAATAGGGTATGAAAATGGAAAAGTAGCTCTACTAGTAGGATATGGACATAATTCAATGTAATGACCTACTAGTGCTAAACTAGTGGTACCACTTTCACAAGTAAGTACATTATATTACTTCAGCATTCTGATTAAAAAAGGAACAAGTTGGGGGGTGCCTTGATGGCTCAGTCAGTTAAGCATCTGGTCATGATCTCAGGGTCATGGGACAGAGCCCCACACTGGGCTCCACACTCAGCAGGGAGTCCGCTTAAGATTCTCTCTCTCCTCCCTCTGCCCCTCCCCCCAATAAATAAATCTTTAAAAAAAAAAAAAAGGAACAAGTTGTGTTCAGATAAAGAATCCCGTGTAGGGTGTTATATGCAAACAATGAATCATGGGACACTACATCAAAAACTAATGATGTAATGCATGGTGATTAACATAACATCATCATCATAATCATCATCATCATCATCATCATCATCATAAAAAGAATCCCGTGTAACCTGCAGCTGTGGTGGAGATGGAGAAGCCTACATTATAACAAGAAGCTAAAGAGCAGGGGTGCCTGGGTGGCTCAGTCGGTTAAGCATCTGCCCTCCACTCAGGTCATTATCCCAGGATCATGGATGAGCCCCGCATCAGGCTCCCTGCTGGGTGGGAGCCTGCTTCTCCCTCTCTCTCTGCCCTTTGCTCCCCTTGCTTGTGCTCTGTCAAATAAATAAATAAAATCTTAAAAAAACAAACTAGTATCTTGAAAAAAAAAGCTAAAGGGCAGAGCAGGAACAGTAGTATACTTCAAACTCAGTTACCATAAATAACATACATTAGTAATAGCAAAGTACTTGCTTAATCCGCTGCTACTTTCAGGGATAGATTAGATCACACTTGAGGGGGGGGGACACCTGGGTGGCTCAATCGTTAAGCATCTGCCTTTGGCTCAGGTCATGATCCCAGTGTCCTGGGACTGAGCCCTGCATCAGGCTCCCTGCTCCACGGGAGGCCTGCTTCTCCCTCTCCCACTCCCCTTGAGTGTGTTCCCTCTCTCACTGTGTCTCTCTCTGTTAAATAAATAAATCTTAAAAAAAAAAAAAAAGGAGATCACACTTAAGGGAGCAAACATACAGGATGAAGAGAAAGTCTGAAAAACAAATTGTTGTTATTCTCCAGCATAGGAAATGCAGTCTTCAAAAATTAAAACTATGTAGCAACCTGTCTTCAAATATGTGTCTTTATCACCTAGAACTAAAATAAAGTTCCCAATGGCAGAAAATGTTATTTAAAATCATACCTAAGAAATCCTTAGCAAAACTGTCCCTATATGTTCCTGTATATTCCCTGTAACATTACTGCTGTTAATATTTTTACATATGATCAGTGCTTCATATTACTAGATTTTTTCTATCCCAAAACAAAATAACTAAGGTCATTTAAATCTGTTCATTAAAGTCGGTGAGGGTAGCAATTTAGAAAAACTGGCTGCCTCCTTACCTTAGAGCTGAGCTGCGCAGAGTCTAACTCAATTACTCTAATACTTATCAAATGACCACAGTCTTAGACCTTGCCTACTTACTATACAATTTGCTGACTGTTCTCAGTAATGACAACCTTACCCAAGTTTAAACAGTATTGATTTTTTTTTTAAGTTTTTATTTAAATTTCAGATAGTTAACATACAGTGTAATATTAGTTTCAGGTGTACAATTTAGTGATTCAGTATTGATAGTTACAGTGTGAAAATCAGACAGGCTGAAAAGATATTTGCTAAGTCAAATACAGACTTTGGTCCAAACAGACTCAAATTACATAGAGTAAGTTTTTAGGAACACAGGGCACTGCAGGTATAATTTCCTTAACTTAAACATTTCACACTGAAGATATTTACTCTTTGGCATCATAGAACCAAGCACAAAAATGATAAAATTTTCAGCTAACAAAACAAAAATGAATCCACAGAGAAATACTACTACTGGCAATGATTATATCTTGATAATTTCAGGGTATTTTTTAAAGTGTAATTTGGGAAGGAATAGTAATACTTTGAGGATTAGTCATTTTAGCAGATAAGATTACAAGCCCAAAAAAGTGACTTAAATAAATCATCTAGCTTACAATATAAATCTACAAGTTTTTCTTTGATCAAACAGCACCGCTAACCAATAATTCTGTGATTTGTTTTAGAATATGCCTAAATATTGTTTAGTGCATAAAAAATTACAACTCCAGATCATTCTCATTCCCAAAATACTAATGAGCAGGAAAGTAAGTCAGAAAGAGCTAAAACTACATTGGGTTCACTGTAAGGTTTGAACCTGAAACGTACTGGGGTGATTTTAGGATAGTGAAGAGACATTCGTAACATTTTCCAAGTGAAACTCTACAAGCTGGTTTCAATTTTTCTGTATCACAAAGATATAATAACAACTGATAACTTATGAATACAGTTTTTAAAAACCTGTGTAGAGATATGCAACATGCCATACAATCACTGTTCCCGGACCTGTCCAAGCACAGTCTTATAGCTTACTGTTTTCCTATCTATATAAAGTGAACCTGTTCCTACAGCTAATAAAACTTTTAAAGTTTGTAGCAAATGACTTTACACACCATTAAACACAGCAGCCAGAGTGAAACTGTTAAAAGGTAAATCAGAGCATGTCACTCAGCTGCCCCAAACCCTCCATCCAGACCAGTGGTTTTCACCCTAGATTAAATGCCAAATGAACTACAAGGCCCCATGTGATCTGCACCCCTACATATAAATACACAATTACCTCTCTGACCCATCTTCTGTTGCTCTCTCCCTCTTACATTCTACTCTAGCTTCCTTGCTTGCTGCTTCTTTAAAAGTCAGACGTTCCAATCACAGGGCCTTTGCATTTGCTTTCCCTCTCTCTGCAATGCTCTTCCCTAGACCCTTCCAATCTTTAATCAAAAGTCCCCTTCTCAGTAAGGCTTCCCTTGACCACTGCATCAAACATTTCAAAACAACTCACCAATGACAATAATTTATATCCCCCTTCCCTGCTTTATTTCTTCCCCTTAACCCTTTTCACTAACCTATTGTGTGTGTATATATATATCTTATTTGTCCCCCACTAAATATAAACTCTATGAAGATTCTGCTTTCCATCTGTTTGTTCAGGACTATATTCCTAGTACTGTGAACAGTATTAGGACCTTGTAAGAATAGTGCATAAGATATAGTATGCATCCAGTAAGTATTCAATACCTTAATTAAATTACCTTGTAGAATAGAAAAATACTATCTTAGAACAATGAGTTCACAGAAGCCTGATAAAGATGTGTGTGCATCTTAATAATATATAAATGCTCTACTGTTTACAAAGCAATCTCACACAGTAATTTCATGGACTCAATAACTAAATTAAGATTTCTGCCATAGCAACCCACTTCCATTCAATTTCTCCAAAGTAGGGGGGAGACTTGTGGTAGCAGGCACTTAAACTGTACCTTGTGTCATCTGTTGCCTTTAGGGTGCCTTAAGCACCATGCTGAGATCTCCATAATAATCACCAGATGGCAGCATTGAGGCAAATACATAGTAAATGCTGTGATAAGTAAACAGTTCAGTAGCATTTGACTTGGGCTTTTGGAAATAACTTTTAAAACCAAAACAGCAAAAATTTTGCCAATGATCTCTGCTATAAGATTTATACTATGAAAGGAAAGAATTTTTAGACACAATCATTTAGAATATCTTAAATATTTCTGTAGAATCTGAGACATTCCAATCTGAAAGTCCAAATTTTCCCCCAAAGACTTGTCTTTAATTTTTTTGAAACCATTATCCACTTGTCATTGTCTCCATTTTCTAATATCTTCTGAGGAACTCAAATCCATCTTCTTGTCTCTGTTCTTAAACACTGACATAAAGAATAGTCAAGAATCTGTTTTGTTAAAAAAAAAAAAGTTTTGTTCTATGTAATTATTTCTAGTTCTCTCAAGACTGAACTGAATGATAAGTTCTAGAATTTATGACCACCAGAATTTTCAAAGGAAAAAACTGCACACTTAAACTTAGACTTACGACTTCAGGAACCTCTAAGAAATCATTTCATAAACTATCAGGCAATAAAGATGTGTGATTTTTTAAAAGCTACAAATTTTCTCGAGTTTTATGGCCACTGGAAATTACTGAGACAAATTAACATAGCTAATATTAAGAGTATGAAAGTACATAACTCATATAAGACTCTCTAACACCCAAAGATGCACTAAGCAATAACGGTCATTCATTCTTCCTTAGACTTAAATACAAAGTATCCATAAAGAATTATAAAAACATATTAAGAGCTTATGTTCATCTATAATTACTGCAACTCATTTTTTAAAAAATCAAGTAGTATAACACAAAGGACAAATATATATAACTCCACTTATATGAGGAACCTAGAGTAGTTAAATGCATACAGGCTGAATGCAGAATAGAGGTTACCAGAAGCTGGAAGAAAGGGAAGAATGGGGAAGTTATTCCTTAATGAGTACATACTTTGAGATGATGAAAAAGTTCTGGGAATGGATAGTGGTAATGGTTTCAAAGCACTGTGAATATACTTAATGCCACTGAATTATACACTAAAAAAAAATGTTTAGAATGGTAAATTCTGTTATTGTTACAATAAAAAACTGAACTAAAAAATTAAGTGGTATAAAAAAATTAAGTGGTATGTTTCAGTCTCACAGATCACATGACTTAAGCAATAGGTCAAAACTCACACAGTGAGAAGCAACTACTTCTAATTTGTCTTCATTTTTTTTTTTTTTAAGATTTTATTTGAGAGAGAGAGCACAAGCAGGGGAGTGGGAGAAGCAGGCTCCCTGCCAAGCAGGGAGCCCCAATGCGGGGCTCGATCCTAGGACCCTGGGATCATGACCTGAGCCGAAGGCAGCCGCTTAACCAACTGAGCCACCCAGGCACCCCTAATTTGTCTTCATCTTTTTTTTTTTTTTTAAAGATTTTATTTATTTATTTGAGACAGAGAGAATGAGAGAGACAGAGAGCACATGAGAGGGGGGAGGGTCAGAGGGAGAAGCAGGCTCCCTGCCGAGCAGGGAGCCCGATGCGGGACTTGATCCTGGGACTCCAGGATCATGACCTGAGCCGAAGGCAGTCGCTTAACCAACTGAGCCACCCAGGCGCCCTAATTTGTCTTCATCTTAAAAACCTGTATCTTTTAAGGCAGCCGCTTAACCAACTGAGCCACCCAGGCACCCCTAATTTGTCTTCATCTTAAAAACCTGTATCTTTTAACTGTTCCTGTGGAACCCTTTATTATGTTAATCTTGACTGTAGTAATTAATTAGACTTAGAAATACAGTTTCTTTTTTTTTTTTTTTTAAGACTTTATTTATTTATTTGAGAGAGAGTGAGTGAGCACGAGAGGGGGGAGCGGGAGAGGGAGAAGCAGACTCCCCGCTGAGCAGGGAGCCCGATGCGGGACTCGATCCCGGGACTCCAGGATCATGACCTGAGCTGAAGGCAGTCGCCCAACCAACTGAGCCACCCAGGCGCCCTAGAAATACAGTTTCAATCCCCCTCAAATGAAAGAAGTTTTAATTACTAATCACAAATTCTGGCTACTGAAATTAAATGTTAGCCATTTTATTCTCACTGTACCCACATCAAAGTTGGTTTCATCTTTTAATCTCATTACATAAAAATAGCTCACCCTTATACCTTAATATATTTCTTGTAAGACAAGTCTAACAATTAAAATCTATATCTATCAAGCACTGGTCAGTCACAAACTAAAACCTTTCTGACTGGTAAGTATCTGATCCAGCCAGGTTACCCTGCATGAAACACCATAAGCTCCTATCAAATCTACCCACCTAACTCACTTCCTTACTTTTCTTCAAGCTACCTCCTTGCCTACCTTTGAATTCTTCTAGTGGTTCCAAAGTATTTGTTTATCCTCCCCCTTTCTTCTCACGCCATTACAATCAAGTAAAGTAAATTTAACTGCAAGTTCATTTTCCTCAATGGATATTTATTTCATAGAACCTGTAACCTAAATAATTTTCAGCTGAGATATCATTTACTAGTTGATAATATCTACTGCTGAAATACTCTATTATGTATAATAAAGCTAAAATAATGGCTCTATTGTACATAATAAATACCCAAAGGATAAAGAGGAGGTAAGTTTCAGCTTAGGAAGGAGAAAATTATTCTTAGGCATGGTATAGTGAAAGAAATCAAAATGATGCTCAATGGCTGAGCACAAGGAAAACAAATATTAGGTTATCAAAATACCATCCAAAGTATAAGAAGTCTGGTAGATATTACCAGTTTGTTAATAAGCATTGTAACAGAACATAAAAATGTGATAAGATAAAAAAGCAGCAGTACTGACATTTTCAAAGCACTTATAAATGTCAGTAAATACAAAATAAAACCCACACAAAATAATTAGAAAACAATTAAATACTATTCACATTATCTACTTACACACCAAAAAATTCAAAAGTAAGTCTTTTGGCGAGGATATCTACACAATTATTTCTGATATAATAAGGGAAACAAACGGGCGCACAGAACTCACTTTAGGAAACTAATGGTTTGTTGGAACGTACTTGTACTTTGTTGAGAAAGCTGAACATTCTAATAGTGTTCTCTTCTCGTCAGGCAAGCCCTCCTTTTGGTTTTACCCAGTTCTTCATGTCTTCACTACTAACGGCCTTGGATGAATTCCTGCTCCTCCCAAATCCTTTCTGACAGTTTAGAATTTAGTTTTTCTTGATCTTTTCCAAAAGACGGAGCTAGGTAAGCAGAAATCACCCTCAACCTCTTACTTCTTAAGTGCATCTTGCACACTGTATGTACTAAAGCATTTATTGAAATTAAAATACAATAAAATCATGCTTAACTCTAAAAAGGTTTATCAATAAAATCATGCTTAACTCTAAAAAGGTTTATCAATTCTTACTCAAAGCTTCTCCTCCGAGATTCAATAATCTTCAGAGGCACTGGCCTTGGGTAGGATTTAACCTCTTTAAATTTGTCAGCACCCCATGCACTATCAAGCACTCCATGGTTGCTTATTAAACGTTTTGTAGATCATCTTTTCCTCAAAAGTATAGAGTAAAAAATACATATAATAATAAAACAATATGAATGGCCTGGAAAAGAGTCTATTTTCTGTTATTAATAGTCTACAATAAGGTAACCTTGTATAATTTTAATATGTTCCAACATAACCCAGTAGCCATTACAAAGTTTTAATAGGTACTAAAGTGAATTTTTATTCTGATGAGTTCATTCAATGACTTGTACAATTAGACACAAGATTATTGGTGAAATAAGTTAATGATATAATTAGATCAGTAATGATCAATTTCAGCTTTTACCATGTATGCAGACTACTGTAAATTTAAATGAGAAAGCAATCATCTGTCAAGATACTGTAACAATTTTCTCTTTCCTAATCAGAGGTAACATCAAAAATAACAATGTGCATATCTGCTGAGCTTAAATTCTATGCTAAGAAACTGTAGAGTTATCTTTCCTTCACATATTCATCAGTTCTTTGAAAGCTCCACTTTCTGTTTGTCAGTGATATATCATTCTCTTCATTCATCTAAATAAGATAACTGCCAAGTTATCACTGCTTCTCCTTTCCTTTGTGGTCCTTTACTTTCTATTTTAGTTTGTTTTATATCCCTATGGCTCTTCCCTAATTCAGAGTCACATCACCATATACAATCTTCTACAAGGACTGACTCTTTGTAGTCTTTCTTTGATTTTTTTTTCCCTGCACATTGCTTCCAGACTAATCCCCATAAAACACTGCTTTTGCAATCTAGTTACCATCCTGGCTCAAACCTTACACCACATACTCCAAATGCCAACTCCTATAGCTTGGTATTCACTTACTTCCAACACACACACACACACACACACACACACACACACACACACACACACACACACACACACACACACACACACACACTCTACTTTTCTCACACTTTCACTACTCCCAATCTATTCACTTGTCTCAGAGATCACACTTTATGCTTTTTCTCCAGGTAATTGCACCCTGTCCCTCAAAGTCCTTTGTATCCCTGCCACTAGGAATCAGCTCAGCAGAGCTCAGAGACAGACTGAGCTGTGCCACTTACGGCTTCACTTTGCCCAAGTTAGTTAGCCTCTTTGGTGTAGAATGAGACAACATACCTACCTTTCAAGTTACCAATAAAGATTAAATAGGATAGTTATGGGAGTATAACTCAAACGTAAGAGGCATCTCATAAATGCTGATTTCTTATATCCCCTTTCAAAATTCTATCTATCCTTCAAAGCTTATCTTTGTTAAGGAACCACTGCCACTTTTTAAGTCAGGACAAGATTTTGTTTTAACATCCCAAAAAAGGCAAGGGGATGAAAATTTTGTGTGGACTAATATATTTTCTATATATGGTATTTATCTACATGACTGCATTAAGACACATTTACCACACTGCATATTACCCATTTATAAAAAAGTATTTAGTAGTACTTGAGTTGAGGAGTATTAGCATGGGAATATTTTTTTACGCTAAAAATATATAAAAGTGATGGTTTAGAAGGAGCAAGATGTTCAATAAGACTTTCCCGTTCGTTGCATTTTTAAGAAACTGCAATTGCAGGCATTTATTTTGGCCAAACTATGGTCTAAAATAAGTAACTGTTTGAACAAATTGGTAAATGGCATTATTTTCTTCAAGACCTACAAAAATAATAACTGATACATATCTGATAGTATGTGCAGTGTTCTGCTACTATCAGAATCATGGTGTTTGGAAATAGAAGGGATCTTCAAAAAACATTATACATTTGACCCTTGAATGCAGGGCTTAGGGGCACCGACCCCTGCACAGTCAAAAATCTGTGTGTCATTTTCGATTCCCAAAAACCTTAATTACTAATAGCCCACTGTTGACTGGAAGCCTCAATAACATGCACAGTCAATTAAAACATTTTGTATATATAAGATATACTGTATTCTTATAATAAAAGAAAAGAAAATCTTTTTAAGAAAACCATTAAAGGGGGGGCTGGGTGGTTCAGTCATTAAGTGTCTGCCTTCGGCTCGGGTCATGATCCCAGGGTCCTGTGATCGAGCCCCACATCTGGCTCCCTCCTCCACGGGAAGCCTGCTTCTCCCTCTCCCCCTGCTTGTGTTCCCTCTTTCGCTGTGTCTCTCTCTGTCAGATGAATAAAATCTTGAATGAATGAATGAAGGAAGGAAGGAAGGAAAGAAAGAAAGAAAAGAAAGAAAGGAAGGAAAGGAAGGGAAGGAAGGGAAGGAAAAGAAAAGAAAAAGAAAAAACAAAACCGTAAGGGGGGAACGCCTGGCTGGCTCAGTCAGTGGAGCATGGGACTCTTGATCTCAGGGTTGTGAGTTCGAGCCCCACGCTGGGTGTAGAGATTACTTAAAAATAAAATCTTAAAAAGTTAAGAAAAATCGTAAGGAAGAGAAAATATGGTTATACTACCATACTGCATTTGTCAAAAATTTCACATATAAGTGCACCTGCACAGTTCAAACTTGGGGTGTTCAACAGTCAACTGTATACTCATTTTACCAAAGATAAAAATCATTGCCAAAAGCTATAATGAGGGGCGCCCAGGTGTCTCAGTCGGTTAAGTGTCTGCCTTCAGCTCAGGTCATGATCCCAGGGTCCTAGGATTGAGCCCTGCATTGGGGTTCCTTGCTCAGCAGGGAGCCTGCTTCTCCCTCTCACTCTGCCTGCCACTCCCCCTGCCTGGGCTGTCTCTCTCTCTGTCAAATAAATAAATAAAATCTTAAAAAAAGGGGGGGGGGCTATAATGACTAGTAAAAGTGATTGAAGTTATTCAAAGTCAGGTATTCTAATACACTAAATAGTTTCAACTCAGTCACTCAAGTAAACAACCTACAGATAAATTCATTTTTTGAAAGAAAGAAAGACTTTATAGATGGAAAGTGTTGAGTTTCCATTACTGGTAAATAGTGATACTATTTATTAACAATACGGTGTGGCAGGATTTAAACTTATATATATAAAACTGACCAGAGGTTCTCCTGCCTTCTTCAAAGAGCAGCATTATTCACAGCAATAAGTTTGGTTCTAAGCAGAACAGAAAAAACCTACCCAAGGAACCAAGGCAAAAGTAAGATGGAGGCCTCAGGAACCTAGTCAGAAGCACCATAGTAATGCAAGTCCCTGAGCATTTGTAGGGACCTGAGAAAGAATGAAGTTTCCCCACAAGAAATAAGGAGCTTGTCAAAAGACAAGCCTCAGCTGTCAGCTGCATCCAGACTGCAGTGGGAAGTGCTATTCTACCTATAAAGCATCCTGGAGTTATAGGACTTCCAGAAGTGCGAAGAACACTTAATGCATCTTTGCCAGCTTCATCATTTTCAGTTACGATAGAAAAGCTTTACTGGTTATCCTAATCATAAACTCATGATATTCTCTCTTCAAAAATTAGATAATTAGGGGTGCCTGTGTGGCTCAGTCAGTTGAGTTCTAACTCTTGATCTCAGCTCAGGTTTGACCTCAGGATCATGAGTTCTGGCCCCACACTGGGCTCCATGCTGTGTGTGGAGCCCACTTAAAAAAAAAAAAAAAAAGATAATAAAGGGAAAAAAGACAGTAAACTTCTCTCCTAAGCTTTCTATTCCTCCCCTATAATATACCTAACATTAATGAGCACTTGAAGCAGTTACACATGCTTCACAAATACTAACACTTTTAGACTTAACAATTGCCCTATGGGGTATGTACTATTATCACCATTTTCCAGATGAGAAAACAGATGCCCAGAAAGACTAATTTACCTAAGATCATAAAAAGTGGCAGAACCCACATACAAACCCCTAGGCTGTCTGACTCCAGAGCCTGCCCTCTTCAACTTGGCACTGCGCTCTCTTTCTATGTATATTGTTCTCAGCTTTTCTTTTCTTTTTTTAAGATTTTTATTTACTTATTTAACAGAGAGAGAGAGACCGCGAGAGAAGGAACACAAGCAAGGGAGAGTGGCAGGCAGAGGAAGAGGGAGAAGTAGGCTTCCCGCCAAGCAGGGAGCCTGATCCCAGGACTCTGGGATCATGACCTGAGCCGAAGGCAGACACTGAACAACTGAGCCCCTCAGGTGCCCTTGTTCTCAGCTTTTCTTATATATAGTTTTTAAAAAAATAAATACGTAAATAGGTCCATACTACATATAGCGTATAATCTGGTTTGTTAAATTTATTTCCACATCAGTAAGTCCAAATCAGCATCATCTTTCTAATGGCCATATAACACCTCACCACATGGTGTAAGATATTTAGCCAGTCCCATATTGATAAACATTCAATACCTCTAATTTTTTATCACATTCAATACTGTAATCAAGCATCCCTTACATACATCTTTGCTCACTTTTTGGGTTATTTCCTTAGGATATATTTCTTGAACTGGAATTGCTGGGTCAAAAGATTTGCACATTCCTAAGATTTTTGACACATATCGCCAAATTGGATTTTAGAAAAGCTGTACTCCCACCAATAATATCTGTGCCAGCTATGAAGCTGTTGTCTCTCAATTCCAAGCTCGCCCTTACTCTGCTTTACGGTGCTAGGCTCAGAGTGCATATGTCATTTCTTCTCTGTCAGCCACCTTCCCATTAGGCTACACCAGTAGGGAACACTAGAGGGATACAAGAAAGTAAAGATGACAAAAGAATGGACTTGCTCCTTCCAGACCCTTGTGCTCTTCCTGCCAGTGCCACCCTGGCATGGGTCCTTTCTCCCAGCAACAGCAGTAGTTGGCAGTCTTCAGCTTCCTACAGAAGACTGATTTCTCTCAGAAGCAGCCTCATCATGCTCCCTCAGAAGTACCAGCAGCAGGGGAGCAACATACCCTCTTGGAGGCCTGCATCCCAACCTTTGTGGGGTCCCTCTCTAAGGTTTTTAAAAGCAACCAAGCAGTGAGACCTCCTCAAAGATGGCAATCCAAGTTCCATGGGGCCCCTCCTCTAAGCCTCTAGGTTCTTATAACCCCAAACTCCTTTTATCCTCCAGCTCTAAGGGTGGTAGCTGCTTAAGGAAGTTATTACCTCCGTGTCACTTCAATGTTCCCATTTTGCTTGTCACTTCTCCCAACATCTGCTTTATCAATTCCCTGGACTACACTCTCTCATAGTTTCTGTTGTCCTTACTATAACATGACTGATATGTTATCTGATAGCTCAGTAATTTGGCATCTCTATCTTCAGGCCAGTGTTATGGACTGAACTTGTATCCCTCCCCACCCCGAATTCACATGTGAAGCCCTAACCCTTAATGTGACTGTATTTGGAGATAGGGCTTTTAAGGAATAATTAAGTTTAATGAGGGTGGCACAAGGGTGGGGGCCCTAATGCTACAGGCCTGGTGTATTACAAGAGGAGAAAGAGACACGGGGACAGGGGTGGGGGCAGTGGGGGAGGCCCGCTTGTGTGCCCAGAGAAAAGGTCCTATAAAACACAGCAAGAAGGCAGCCATTTGCAAAACAGGGAGAGATGGCTCAGGAGACATCAATTGTGCGAGCACCCTGATCTTGGACCTCCAGCCTCCAGAACTGTGAGAAGAAAAAAATTCTTATTTTTTAAGCCATCCAATCTATGGTATTCTGTTTTGAGAGCCCTAGATGACTAAATCAGCTAGTGAAATCACCTCACCCTATTCTCATCCTCAATATTATCTCCACATACCATTATCCATACTATCTCTTATGTATAAGGACACTGAGTTAGATGCTAGAGAAACAAGATGTAACAAAACCGGTTCCCTGCTGGTAGGTCTTACAACCTAATTGTAAAAATAAAACATATGCATTAAAAATACATTGCAATACAGAGTAGCACATGATAAGGAACAAATGCAATGATAATACTGTAGTTAAAGGCGCCCAAATGAACCTATTCAAATTTATGCTTTGCTAAACTATAATAAGTCTAAAGGATTCAGAAAAAAAGGAACTAGGACCCCATCTTATTTTTTTAAGGGCGATATAAAGATTTAATTAATAGCCAAAACCTTTTCTTTAGACCTGGATTTAAGCAGTCTCACCAAATCGAAGAATAAAAAATAATTTTTTTCTCTGAAATCACTGACACTGTCTAGATACTCAACTTTATCAGCAGTCTTGAAAATAAGAACCCCAAATTTAAAGATCTCATATTATCTTCTTTAATTCAACATACATCAAATAAATGAAATCACTTTTGTTCTAGAAATGTCTATTTGCAATGCTGATCAACAGTTAAAAATCAATACCTCTCTAAGCTGTCTTCAAAGTCCTTTGAGAAAATGTCTCTTCCTGAAGGACAGAAAGATTTTTTAAAAGCAATGTAATAATTTCAGGTAGTTACCAGTACGTTATCTTCTCCACCTATCCTAATATTGCCCAGAAACACATGTGAGCACATGTATACACACATACCCTAAGTCGATATTACATCAAATTAAGTATATTTCATCTTCCATACTACCACCATAACAGTATAAATAAAGCCTTAAGTGTTTAACAAATTTGAAGCCTGAGGACAGTAGCTTTTCAAAAGAAAAGACAGTATAATGAGGGTGGAGAACATAGTGACGTAACGCTAAACTAGGAAAGCCCTGACAAGTGTAGACTGCACACACACAATAAAAGATCAGGAAAGGGAGGCTGAAGCAGCCAGTTTGGTTTCATGCTGCAAATTTTTGGCAGACATTCAATTCCTTCTGCTGTTTTCCTAGCCAGCACATTTATCTATGTAATGTCACCAGATCTAGGGAGGGAGTGAGGTTGAGAGGAGGGGGAAGAGGAGAAAAAACTGTTTTACAGGCTGCCAGCCCCTCCGCACATGCTGTTACTATACAAAGGATGTCTAGAAAGCCAACGTGCTGCACAGATCCAAATGCTACAAGCAGACACACGCACACACATACACACACGCGCGTGCGTACATGCACTCCACCCAAAGAACAACTGCAGAAAAAGGAAACTGCCTTTCGAAAGAAGAAAGCCTATAATTAAAGTCTTGATTCACAAGCAAAGACTCCCTTCTGAAATTGATTTCAGTTCTTGGGGGAAGGAAGGAAGCAGGAAGGTATTCTAACCCCGTGGAGAAACAACCAGTGTTCTGCAAAAAAGCCTGAGTTGGTCTGGTCCATCCCAAATACAAGCATATGCTACCACAGAAACAAACCAATAATATTCCTGAGAAGCAAAAGTATCCTGTCAAATAACAATTACTTTATGAATACCTGATGACACTTTGCCAATGACTATAAGGAACGAAAATGAATTTTAAGAAACAGTTCAGGTACCTCAGAAATGTAAATCTTGTCTGTAGTAGGATAGTTTGCTATTCTTAGCACTCCGGTGAGTGTGTACACACACAATAGTAATACTGAAACCGAAACTGTAACTGGAATATAAAAACAGAGATTAAAATTCATAGCTCATAGAAAGTCAAGACTAGTAGTTTCTATAAATGGACACTCCAACCCCATGACATATTATATAAGTTACTATTTCCAAATGCAATACACGAAAATACAGACCCTGAGCATTTACTTAACCTGAGAAACCACTCAATCTATTCCTCAATCTATTCTAGTCTAAAAACCAAAAATGCTTTTTCAAGATCAAAATGCTGCATCTCCAAAAATAGCATACAATCTGCCCCTAAGAATGTGTCATAAGAAACAAACAGGAAATATGTGTTGAAATCAGGAGTTATAAATAACTTTGTTCTACACTGACATAGTTTATACACACAAAATATAGTCTTCAATCAACAGTAGTGCTTAGGACTTCCTTGAAATTAAACAATCAACTAATTAAGGAGGTGGCTTGATAGAAGGCTATCCAGATTCTCTAGTCCTAGTTCCCCAACGATGGGCAAGTAACTTAAGCTATCATGGTTCTTCACTGGTAAACAAAAATATTTAACATGATTATCTCTAAAGTCTCTTTTTTTCTTAATTTCTACAACTACAGGTATTTTAAATTAAAAAAGTGGGGGTTCCTAGTTTCAAGGAGCTCATAATCTATTTAAGGGTAGTCATAAATGAATTAGCAAACAATGTTAACACAGTGACTGGCCCAGAGTAGCTACTTAACAAGTGTGTAGACTGCTCCATGAGGCACTAAACTCAGAGCCCTGACTTTAAGGGCTTAGAGTCTAAAGAAGGAGAGTTGAAATTGAGATGACTTCAAACAGAGCAGAGTTCTGCTGGGACTAGAAGGTTCATTAGGATTCAACTTTTTAACTTCATAAACCCCAATCAATTAATCCAAATTCCATATAGTCATTATCTCATTATCTCCATTCTATTGATAAGGAAAATGATATTAAGCATTAAGGCTTAAAAGATATTAAGCACTAACAACCTAAAACACATATTTGCAAATTTTGTATTCTTAGTCCAAATTACCCCTCAGCCCAGTATGACTGATTTATGCAGAGCCAGAAAGACTAATAAAAGATTAGGCTGAGTTTGAACACAAGCTTGATCCACAGAGAGTAAATCACAAAGCTCCTGTCATTAGGATATATAATCTAAAGCTAACTTTTTTTTTTTAAAGATTTTATTTATTTGAGAGCGAGAGAGAGAGAGAATGAGAACACGAGAGGGGGTAAGGTCAGAGGGAGAAGCAGACTCCCTGCTGAGCAGGGAGCCCGATGTGGGACTCGATCCCGGGACTCCAGGATCATGACCTGAGCCGAAGGCAGTCGCTTAACCAACTGAGCCACCCAGGCACCCTAAAGCTAACATTTTTAACTACAAGAATCCTAAAGCCTAATAAACAAAAATAAAACCTGTCCTCAAGTGGTATTTTCTTTAATACTGTCCTTAAGAACTGTGCTATTTTAACAGAACTTTCTGTGGGGATAAAAATGTTCTGTATCTGTGCTGTCTAATATGGTAACCACTAGCCACATGTGAGCTACCAGGTACTCGAAATACTGGCTATCAATTTTTCTTAAATTGTAATTTATTTAAATAGGTACATGTGGCTAATGGCAACTGTATTGCTACAATTCTAGAAAATCTATATAAAGGGAAGATATTTTAAAGCTGATTAATATGGTTTTAAAGTTGATGAATAGGGGCACGTGGGTGGCTCAGTCATTAAGCGTCTGCCTTTGGCTCATGTCATGATCCCAGGGTCCTGGGATCAAGCCCTGCATCGGGCTCCCTGCTCAGCTGGTAGCCTGCTTCTCCCTCTCCCACTCCCCCTGCTTGTGCTTCCTCTAGCTGTCTCGCTCTCTGTCAAATAAATAAATTAAAAATCTAAAAAAAAAATTAAAAACATTAAAAAAATAAAGTTCATGAATAAAGCAATATGAAAAATGAATATAGCAATACCTACACAGCAATTTTTTACCTTGAAAAACAACTTTTCACATGAACTCTATAGTGTATGACTCTGCATGCCTACTACCCTGGGCATGACTGCTTTTTATACCAAGTGCCTGAAATCATGTATCACCCCTTACCTTTAATATAATGCTCTCAGGGTTTACTTTAATTGGTTTACTGGTTCTTTCCTCCTCCATAAAACAGAGATAACAGTAACTAGATCTGTCTGACTTGATTAAATGAAATAAAATGGAAACCATAATTAAAACATAAAAAAGCATTATTACTTTACATAGGAATAAAATTTTTATTTAATGCTATTATCTCAGTAAACTTCACAGTAACTGTGATTCTTACCAAACAACTATATATAGCACTATTCTAGGTGTATATAACCTAGCAAGGGAGTTAAAAAAATATAAAAAAAATACAGAAAAGGCATAACAAATATGTGTTCATAGAAAAGGTAACATGAGGTGGCCCTAAGATGACTAACATGTATGTATGTGTTTTACATTCTTTGTAAAACCTTTAAGGTTTTTTTCTGGTTTTCCTCAAAACATTTGAAATTAGCATCCTTGCCAAAAGCAAGGAAGTCTCATTAAAAAAAAAAAAAAAAAGAATACGTTTACCTAACAAAAAATTAATAAACCCAATTCTGCAGTGATAAGTTTATCTTTATGGAATTAGTCTTGCTACATACTGCCACAGCTATTAATCTCAACCACAATGCTCCTATTAACAATCCCAGACTGGAATTTTAAAAACGAGAAGAAAATTCTATGGTGTATACTTAACTATAAAATTCTGCTATCTCCCTAATGTAAGAGTTCAAGTGTGTGTTCCATAAATAAGATTTAAAAACTAATCTTAAAGCCCATCTTTCCAACCTATTCTCAAATATGTACTACAACTATCTATGGGGCAAAATGGCAAGACAGTTCGAATTTATCTGGGAAAATTTTTCAATATGGGCACAAAAAAAACAATCTTCTACTGACAGTAGGCCAGCAGCTTGCAGATCAGACAACCCATACATTCTTTGAGTGAACATGACAGCTAAACACAATACTAGTTTCCTATGGGAAAGTAAAAGAGAATTAGGTTCTGATTCTAGGATCTCAACCTTATCCATAAGGCAATTATATTTGCTAATTAGGACAGATCTACAGAACCCTTGGCTTTGTTTACATTCAGTTCCCAAAAGAATTTCGAAAGCACAGAGCTGTACCTGGCTTCCTCCTACACACTTTTAGGCAAGTCTCTTCCCAATTCAAAAGCCCTCAGACTCAGAGCACCCTATCCTGCAACAACTGATTATCAACCTCCCCCTCAAAGGGATTCGTGGGGGCAGTCCAGGTTTACACCTGTTCCTGGCACACCCTCTCAAAAATGACCTGGTTTGGATGACAAATTATATAATCACCCTAACCTTCACTAACTCAGCAGTCATTCTTTATTATTATTAAGGTTTATTAAGCTTTTTGTATTCTACTATGTATCCAAACATTCTTAACTCCAGACCCCTCTCTGTCTTGAATTTCCCACAGCTGGTTAAGAAAATAACACAGAAACAATCAACAGGAAAATGTTAGAAAGGGACAATACAAGAAGCTGAACAGAAGTCCCCAAGGGTAAGCATAATCGAGCAACGTGAAAACTGAATGTCATTACTGATGCTTTAAAACATCTGACTGGCCCATAACATGTCACTCAGTCCACTGCATTAAGTAGCTAGAAAAAGAGTGCTAATCAGACTCTACTGGCTATTGTTTTCAATAAAAATCTTAAACTGAGTTTAGACCTATGCCTACAGATAACTCTTAGAAATTATTTCTATTCAAATACAAATATTAACAAGCATAATAATACCAGAATTAATCATTATTATTTCCAAAGAGTAAAAAAAGCATTAGTTGTGGCATATTAATGTAGGTTCACTTGGAGCCTTTAACAGTGGCTATTGTGTTTCTGTCCATCCACCAAGCCCCACCCCACAAGGCCACTAAATCTAAACTGGGCCAACTGCAGAAATGCATTCTGATTCATTCATTCAAAAACCTTTACACAGGCCTACCATTTGCCCCATACTGTATTATACTGTAGATACAAAGGTAAACAAGATAATGTCCCTACATTAAAGCAGTTTATATAGTCTAGTGGTAAAAAGACAAAATTCAAGTAAGGAGATGGATAAAATGATTCTCTGTTATTTTAAGCAGTACTGTGAAGCAAATAAGTAAGAAGCTTGTAAAGAGATGGAAATGAAGGAGCTACCTGTTGTAGAAGAAGAACCTCTGTGAAGTGACACTGAAGCCAAGACCTAATATAAGAGAAGTTTTGCCTCTAGAGGGGAAAATCACTGCATGCAGAAGAAACAGCATGTGCAAAGGTCTCAAGAAGAGAAAAGAGCATGGTATATTAAGAAATTAAGAGAAGCAGTGTGGTTACAATACAGTAAGCAGGGGTGATGGTCTGGATATGGAAAAGGTCTGGCTATTCCTTAAAGGATATCAAGGAAGAATCAAAAAGGACTCCTTGTTTTCTGGCTTTGATAAGGGGTAGATTTACTGGTATGGGAGAAAAAAGAAGAGGAATCAAGAGTTTATTTTGTTCACATCAAATTTGAGTTAAGATGTTCAACTAGGTCAGAGTGACTGCTTAGTGATATGCATGTGACTTCAACTGAAAACCCCAGGGGTTTTCTTTTTTTTTTTTTTAAGATTTTATTTATTTATTTGACAGAGAGAGACACAGTGAGAGAGGGAACACAAGCAGGGGGAGTGGGAGAGGGAGAAGCAGGCTTCCTGCCGAGCAGGGAACCCGATGCGGGGCTCGATCCCAGGACCCTGGGATCATGACCTGAGCTGAAGGCAGGCGCTTAAGGACTGAGCCACCCAGGCGCCCCCCCCAGGGGTTTTCTGAACAAAATTTGAAAAGATCCCTTTTGCAGCGCCTGGATGGCTCAGTCATTTGGGCGTCTGACTTCGGCTCGGGTTGTAGTCTCAGGGTCCTGGGATAGAGCCCCATGTCTGGCTCCCTACTTGGTGGGGAGTCTGCTTCTCCCTTTCCCACTGCCCTTCCCCCTACTCATGCTCTCTCTCCCCCCCCAGATAAATAAATTAAATCTTAAAAAAAGAAAAGATCCTTGGGGTGCCTGGGTGGCTCAGTTGGTTAAGCGACTGCCTTCGGCTCAGGTCATGATCCTGGAGTCCCGGGATCGAGTCCCGCATCGGGCTCCCTGCTCGGCGGGGAGTCTGCTTCTCCCTCTGACTCTCCCCCCTCTCATGTGCTTTCTCTCTCATTCAATAAATAAAAATAAAAAATCTTTAAAAAAAAAAAAAAAAGAAAAGATCCTTTTTTTCCTCTAGGGTCAGGAAGTTGGAAGGATCTGAGTCCTAAGGCACCTGCAACCATAAACCCAACCATTTGGAGAAAATCCTCTGAAATAAGAGACATTGTAACCAATTCAAAGAGAGAAGCAGAAATGAGAAGAGAGAAACCAAGCAATAATCTAACCCTTTGTCCAGCTGTCCCTAAAGCCAACTCCATCCGTGTCCTTCCTTGCAGTTTGGTAACATGCACTATTAATAAATCACTTTTTAAGACAGTCTCTTCAACAAATGGTGTGGGGAAAATTGGACAGCCACATACAGAAGAATGAAACTGGACCATTTCCTTACCCCACACACAAAAATAGACTCAAAATGGATGAAAGACCTAAATGTGAGACAGGAATCCATCAAAATCCTTGAGGAGAACACAGGCAGCAACCTCTTCCACCTCAGCCAAGACAACTTCTTCCTAGGAACATCGCCAAAGGCAAGGGAAGCAAGGGCAAAAATGAACTATTGGGACTTCATCAAGATAAAAAGCTTTTGCACAGCAAAGGAAACAGTCAACAAAACCAAAAGACAACTGACAGAATGGGAGAAGATATTTGCAAATGACATATCAGATAAAGGGCTAGTATCCAAAATCTATAAAGAACTTATCAAACTCAACACCCAAAGAACAAATAATCCAATCAAGAAATGGGCAGAAGACATGAACAGACATTTCTGCAAAGAAGACATCCAAATGGCCAACAGACACATGAAAAAATGCTCAACATCTCTCGCATCTGGGAAATACAAATCAAAACCTCAATGAGATACCACCTCGCACCAGTCAGAAGGGCTAAAATTAACAAGTCAGGAAACGACAGATGGTGAGGATGCAGAGAAAGGGGAACCCTCCTACACTGTTGGTGGGAATGCAAGCTCTTGCAGCCACTCTGGAAAACAGTATGGAGGTTCCTCAACAAGTTGAAAACAGAGCTTCCCTATGATCCAGCAATTGCACTACTGGGTATTTACCCCAAAGATACAAATGTAGTGATCCAAAGGGGCACATGCACTCCAATGTTTATAGCAGCAATGTCTACAATAGCCAAACTATGGAAAGAGCCTAGATGTCCATCAACTGATGAATGGATAAAGAAGATGTGGGGGCGCCTGGGTGGCTCAGTCGTTGGGCGTCTGCCTTTGGCTCAGGTCATGATCCCGGGGTCCTGGGATCGAGCCCTGCATCGGGCTCCCTGCTCCGCGGGAGGCCTGCTTCTCCCTCTCCCACTCCCGCTGCTTGTGTTCCCTCTCTCGCTGTCTCTCTCGCGGTCTCTCTCGCTGTCAAATAAATAAAATCTTTAAAAAAAAAAAAAAAAAGATGTGGTATATATATACAATGGAATATTATGCAGCCATCAAAAAAATGAAATCTTGCCATTTGCAACACTGTGGATGGAACTAGAGGGTATTATGCTAAGCGAAATAAGTCAATCATAGAAAGACAATTATCATATGATCTCACTGATGTGAGGAATTTGAGAAACAAGACAGAGGATCATAGGGGAAGGGAGGGAAAAATGAAACAAGATGAAATCAGAGAGGGAGACAAACCATAAGAGCCTCTTAATCTCAGGAAACAAACTGAGGGTTTCTGGAGCGGAGGGTGGGAGGGACGGGGTGGCTGGATGATGGACATTGGGGAGGGTATGTACTATGGTGAGCACTGTGAATTGTGTAAGACTGATGAATCACAGACCTGTACCCCTGAAACAAATAATACATTATATGTTAATAAAAAAATAAATAAATCACTTTTTATTCAAGGGTTTCAGTTGCTTGCAACCCCAGACCTGACTAACAACACACCCATTACATGCTGATTTAAATTCTATTTCCTTTATTGAGGAAATCTATTAGGAGCCAGAAAGGAATTCAAGTCTAATTTATTCAGTTTCTGAGATTCAAAAAGGAAACGAGTTTGAAGCAAGAAAATATAAGAAGCAACAAGATTACAAAAGAACCAACATCTTCCTAATTCCCCTAAGGCCCTGGACTAACTTTGAGGAGAACAGAGGTGTTAAAAAAACAAGCAAGCTCAAGAGAGAAAATAACCCAATTTTAAAAATGAAAAAATAGGACGCCTGGGTGGCTCAGTTGGTTAAGCGACTGCCTTCGGCTCAGGTCATGATCTTGGAGTCCCTGGATCGAGTCCCGCATCGGCCTCCCTGCTCGGCAGGGAGTCTGCTTCTCCCTCTGTCCCTCCCCCCTCTCATGTGCTCTCTCGCTCATTCTCTCTCTCTCAAATAAATAAAATCTTTAAAAAAAAAAAAATGAAAAAATACATGGGCAACTCACCAAAGAAGATATAAATAAGCACATTTGAAAAGATGCTTAACATGACTAATCATTAGGGAAATGCAAATTAAATCATAATACCACTATATACCTGTTAGAATAATTTTTAGAAATGACAATACCAAGTGCTAGTAAGGATGCAGAGCAAATTAAACTTTCATATGTTGTTGGTAAGAGTGCAAAATACTATAGCTACTACAGAAACAGTCTGGCACTTTCTTATAAAATATACCCTTACCATATATAACCCAGCAATCCCCCTCTCCTGGGTGTTTACCCAAGTGAAATGAAAACCTACTGTAGTAGGCTGAATAATGGTCCTCAAAGATATCAGCTCCTAATCCTTAGAACATGTAAATGTTAATTTGTTTGGAAAAGGGCCTCTGCAGATGTGATTAAATTAAGGATCTTGAGATTAGAGATTAGCCCGTATTATCAGGTGGGCCCTAAATGCCAACACAGTATCCTTATAAGACAAAGGGAGGTTTGACACACAGATACAGTGGGAGAAGGCATGATGGGAAGTTGGAGGCAGAGACTTAAGTGACCCAGCAACAAGTCAAGGGATGCCAGGAGCCACCAGTAGCTCCAAAAGCCTCTGAAGGATCACGCCCCTGACAATACCTTGATTCCAGGAATACGGATTTTGGACTTCTGGCCTCCAGCAGTGGGAGAGGATAAATGTCTGTTATTTTAAGGCACCTAGGTTGACAATTTATTACAGCAGTCACAAGAAATTAACACATTATGTTCACACAAAAACCTGTATATGAATGTTTATGGCAGCCTTATTCATAATTGCCAAAAACTGAAATCAACCCAAATATCCCTCAACAGAGGAACAGATAAACCGAACTCTGGTTCGTTCATGCAATGGAATAGTACTCAGCCACAAAAAGGAAAAGAATATTGATACACACGACAAGGATGAATCTCAAATACATTATGCTAAATGAAAGAAACCAGACTCCAAAGGCTATATATAAATATATATATATATATATATATATAATTTCATTTATAGGATAGTTCAGAAAATGCAAAACTATAGGAACCACAGTGTCTCAACAGTTTGCCAGCTTGGGGGGAGGCGGGGGGAGTTGGATTTGACTTCAAAAGGTTAGCATGAAGGAAGGTTTTGGGAAGAGATAATGGAATTTTTCTGTATCTTAATTGTGGTGGTTATAAAACCCTATGCAGTTGTCAAAACTCATTATACTATACATCAAAAAGAATACATCACTGGGGCACCTGGCTGGCTCAGTCAGTAGAGCATGCAGCTCTTATCTTGGGTTTGTGAGTTTGAGCCCCGAGTTGGGTGTAGAGATTACTTAAATAAATAAACTTAAAAAAAAAAAAAAAAAGAATCCATCACTGTGTGTAAACTTATAAATAAATGTAGCATTATAAAGGGAAATAAACTGCCATTTACTGTTTATTTTTTAATTTTTTTTTTTTAAGACTTTATCCATTCATTTGAGAGAGGAGAGCACAGAGGGAGAGTGAAAAGGAGAAGCAGGCTCCCCGCGGAGCAGAGAGCCGGATGCAGGGCTCCATCCCAGGACCCTGAGATCATGATTTGAGCCGAAGACAGATGCTTAACTAACTGAGCCACCTGGGTGCCCCATTTACTGTTTTTTTCAATGCTCATGTACACACGCATAATCACTCTTTTATTCAATAAGCATTTAAACAACAGATATGTGACCCTTTATTCCTATTTTAACCAAGGGTGCTAGTCCTTTTGTGACTTTCTTTCAAAATTGTCCTTGATACTAATTTATGAACCCTATTTCATCTAGACAGGTGGGAGGGGAGACAGTTGGACATTAAGATGGCCTTCCCAATCTCCTAACACACTTACCCCTCACAGACCAAGTAAACTTTGAAACAACACTAATCCATGCATAAGTGACATTCTGAACAATTTAATAACCACCCAGCATTTTTGTCAACATGCCCTAGAAACAAGACTGCCTTGGAACACTAGACTGAATTCCCAGAGGGGCTCCATTTTCTTCCCTCGGTCTTTCCCTTTCCTCTTCCCCACAATTTCAGTCACTAAAAATGCATAGAACAAAATGACCAAAAATCTCTTCTGCCTAACCTCTTTAGGAAAAAAATCTTCAATCTGTGATCCAATTTTGTTCCAAAGTCTGTTTGTAAATCAACTGTTTGCAACTTGGAACAAAGTGTCCCATTTTAATGATGTTCTAAAAACTGGTTAAGCCCCCCAAAAATCAATGAAGTACAATGTTACTGAAATAGATCTCTAACTACTTTTCAAGACACAAAGGATGTCCGAATTAAAATTCTAAATGACAGAAACCCGTTCCTTCTCTGACCCTAAAATATATGTGTGGGGGGGAAGGAGCAGTGATTCCTAGGTAGCAGAAATCTTTTCACTACACCATGACAAAATAGAACTATGATCTGTGAAGCAGTTTTAACTATATACTAGTACGTTATAAGCATTGGTTCATTTAATCATTACAGAAACCCTATACTATCAATTTCTGTTTTACAAATAAAAAAAAAATTAAGGCTTAGAGGAAATAGTTTGCCTACTAAGATATCACAGAAGAAGGGAATACCACTCATCACTGATGTGAAAAAAAGTACATAAAAAATAATGGGCTAGAGATTCAGGATCTATACCTAGAAAGCTGTATGACCCCAAAAAGTTAATGTGGTTTTCTAGTCTCAATGAAACCTATAAAGTAAGTGAGATGGATTACATGTTCCAAATGTAAAGTTCTATTATTTATGAAGACCACCATAGAGAAGTATCTTTCTCCCCTAGAAACAACCAAGAAGGTACCTGTAAGTCAGAGGCTGGCAAACTGTTTCTGTAGAAGGTCAAAAAGAAATGTTTTAGGTTTTGCAGACCACATCAGGTCCATATCAGCTAGAGCATATTATCTATTTTGGGTTGTTTTTTTTTTTTTTTAAATATAATCCTCCAAAAATATAAAACTGGCTGCAGGTCCATATAAAAATAGGTCTTGGGCAGGATTTGGCCCCCAGGCTGGGTCAAGTTTGCTGCTCTAAGTCAATTGTTTTGAGAATTTTTTTTTTTAAGTTTTTATTTATTTATTTGACAGAGAGAGAGAGAGCACAAGTAAAGAGAGCAGCAGGCAGAGGGAGAGGGAGAAGCAGGCTCCCCACTGAGCAAGGAGCCCGACACAGGGCTCAATCGCAGTACACTGGGATCATGACCAGAGCCGAAGGCAGCCGCTTAACCCACTGAGCCACCCAGGCGCCCCAGTTTTGAGAATATTTTTAATTGGGAAACAGAGAAGAGTGACAGATGAGGGGAGGAACATTTGGGTAGATTCCCTACGGGTCAAAGAAGTTGGACATCCATGTCATTGACTAGATGTATATTTGAGTATAGCCTCTGTTTTTCTTCTCTCCCATTCAATCATTTCCCAACATCATTTTTCTTCCTGGCTATCTTCCTAAATATGGATTAAGTATCCATTTGGTCTGAGTAGAAACGAAATCATCTTGAAGAGTACTTAGTAATCCTGAACTTCCTCCTTTGCTTCCAAATTTATTGTCCAATAACCTACTTCTTGTTAAGAAACAATAAATAAATGTGGTGATAAGCATGTTATAAATACACTAGTAAAGATTAAGTCTAGGGATTATCACTTCACCTAGATTGATTCATTTCATACTTACTGAATACTCACTATGTGCCAGCCACTAAGATAAACAAGTCATGCAAATATTTACTTTGGAGACACCGCCCCCCCAGCTCTTTGCATACATACAATTTTATCCAAGAGACCCCTCTCAGCACACACTATTTTTTCCATTGCACATATTTCATAAAATACTGTACCTTCTATTTGTTTGCTTTTTTTTTTTACTGTCTACATATACACCAAAAGGAATGTAAACTACATGTAATATGGGATTTTAGGTTTTGTTCACAGATATATTACAAGAGTTGAGAACAGCACCTGCTACATAAGAGGTACTCAACAGATACCGACTATCTGGGGGAAAAGTGTTCCAAGTAGAAGGAACAGCAAATGCAAAATGCCCTGAGGCAGGGATGTTCCTACAAATCAATCTAGCTGGTGGATAGTAGAGGAGAGACAGAATAGTAGGAAGTAAAACCAGGAAGTACATATACATGGGAAGGAAAGGGTTTGGGAGGATCTGGTACTATCTAGAGCAGAAGTCAGAAAACTACTACCTATAGGACAAGTCTAACCTACCACCTATTTTTTTTTTTTTGAAGATTTTATTTATTTGAAAGAGACAGTGAATGTGAGAGAGAGAGAGATCACAAGCAGGGAGGAGGGGTAGAGGGAGAAGCAGACTCCCCGCTGAGCAGGGAGCCCGATGTGGGACTCAATCACAGGACCCTGAGATCATGACCTGAGCCGAAAGCAGACGCTTAACCAACTGAGCCACCCAGTACCCTACACCTGTTTTTGTAAATAAAGTTTTACTGGAACACAGCCATGTCAATTTGTTTTCATACTGCTTACTGCTTTCACTCAACAGCATAGTTGCGTTGTTGCAACAAAAAACTGTATAGAAAAAGTTTTCCAATCCCTGATCTAGAGCTTTGTATGCCATTATAAATAGTCTTTTACTTTTCACACTTAACTCTGAACAAGACAGCAAACTGTTAAATGGTTTTGAGCAAAGCAGTGACAAGATTTGGCTTACCTGTTATAAAGACCACTCCTCTGGCTGTGTAGATGTAGGGGGACACAGACAAAAGCCAAGGAGGTAATTAGAAGGCAATAGCAATAGTTTAGTCAAGAAGTTTAAACCAGATTGTAGCAGTAGAGGAAATGAGAAGTGGATAGATTCTGCATTTCCTCTACAGCAGGGTTTGGCAAACTTTTTCTGCAAAGGGTCAGGCAGTAAATATTTCAGGCTTCACAGGCCATAAAGCCTCTGTTGCAACTATTCAACTTTGCTGTAAAGCGTGAAAGAAGCCGTGAACAAGCGTGGCTGTGCTCCAGTAAAACTTTACATGAATACTGGAATTTGAGTTACGTGTAATTTTCACATATATGGAATATTCTTTTGAATTTTTTCAATCATTTAAAAATGTAAAAATACATACTTAGCTCACAGGCAGTACCAAAAAAGGTGGGGACCAGATTTGGCTGGGGGCCATAAATTACCAAGGGAAGAGCCATAAGGATTTGCTACTGGACTGCATGTAATGTGGAAAAAAAAAAAAGAGAGAGAGATGTCAGATATGCTAATATAGTCTCTTTGCTATAGTTAGTTTTCCTACCAAACTGTTCCATATATAATATTGGACCATTACTGGGTAATCAGCTAATACAGACTATTCACAATCACCTATACCCAGGCTATAGGTATCCAAGGCGAAACCCCATAGAAAAATCAGTTGAAGGCAATAGACCAGTAAAAAGAACCACATTTTTTGGCTTGAGATTTATGGGCTATGCTCTTTCTTAAAACACATACAGAAAAAGTCTCAAGCTACCAGTTTTCTAAGAAATACAAAGTTAAATCAACAAATATACCTTAAATCTAGCATAATCAGTTTTTGGTTCTGTTTGGGTGGAGCAGAAATCACAGCAATAAGACAAGGACAGGTGGGAGGATAAGAGAAGCAAAGAAAGAAAGAAGAAAAGGATAAAGTGGGACAAGGACAAAAGATTAGCAAAACAATCTATCAATCTATATACATTAAAAAAAAAAAAGAAAAAGAAATCCACAGATGTTATTCAATTAGGATTGGCAACCTCACACACCAGGGAGATGGAAACTGAAGCAGAAGCTGGAACAGTGTGTGATCCAATAACGTATTTTGGTATGTGCAGTGATTCACTTTTAGTTACCGGTTCAGGATTAGGTTAGACTACAGATTTAGGTCTCTTTAATTACCTGAGGAATCACTGTTCATAATTCTTCCACTACTCCTCATCCTTAAGCCTTGAGATTCTATTTCAAATGGTTTAACCACTGCATGAGCGAACACATTAATATATATACATAATATAACAGAGTAGGCTAGAAAATGTAAAGTCAAAGTTAGGGGTGCTCCACCAATGTCATCCACAAAGATATACCAAAACCTTTTGATGTATCACTTACATATCAAAACCTACAAATAATCTGTCCAATGAGGTCAGGGCCATGGCCTTGTATCTCTGCTGTACTAATGAGAATCCTGACTCTCAAGCTGGCAGCCTGTGTACTCCCTAAGCAGGACTGTAATCCACAGCCTCTGTGTGCCGGGGGAAAGCAGAGCTGGGAAGCAAGGACAGATGAATCAGGAGGCAACTACACAAACAACTTTCCAGATACCACAATAATGGCCAACTACAGATGATTAACAATGTTAGATACATAGGAGGCACTCTGTAAGTGAACATAAAGCCCCCCTTGCCTTAAATTCAGACACAGATTACTGTCACTCATAAAACAGTATTTGCCTGTGAGCAATATAAAGACAAACACTTTATCTTCAAGGTCCTTATAAATTAGTAGATCTAGGAAGCTTTCAATGCCAATCCACAACTTCCTACACAGTTTTACAGACACATTTCAATTCCTAGAATATGTATTATCCTACCTTCTCAGCAGAAAAACAGGTAATAAAAGGCTGAACAAAACAATGCTTACGAGCATTTTGCTTCATTTCTAAGTTTTTCTTTAAAAGGGGGGGGGGCATTTTAATTTAATCATACTTTTAAACAACCTGTCCCTTCCAATGCCATTAACAATTGATGTATCTGTTCCTACTCCAATAATCCAAACAGCCAACAAGCCTGATGTTCAAACAGGAATTAAAAAATACCAAAGGGGTGCCTGGGTGGCTCAGTCAGTTGAGCATCTGACTCTTGATTTCGGGTCATGATCTCAGAGTCATGAGATCAAGCCCTGCATCAGGCTCCAAGCTCAGTCTGCTTGTCCCTCTCTCTCTGCTCCTCCCCCCACTTGCTCACTCCTTCTCTAAAGTAAATGAATGAATAAATGAATGAATAAAATCTTTAAAGAAAATAGCAAAGAAGTTTGCTCATGGATATACACTGTCAAAAGACAGGTTTTTCCAATTGAAATAGACTGGCTCCTTTTTTCCTCTTGAAGTTAACTCCCACAGATATTTTACTGCAAATGCAGAAAAGCACAAAGACTCTAATTGCCATTGACAACCAAAAGGCTAAGAGTTCTGAAAGAATATTAGAGCCCCAGAAAAAGCGTATCAGTGCTTCTGCAACAGGTCCTAGGATGTTAAGAGGTGGAAGAAGGTGGTGAGGGTCTTCCCTTATACAAATAAGTTCAGTTAGCAAAATTTAAAAAGTACAGAGCTGGGGATTCCACAGTTCTTTTAATATGCTTATGTGAACTATGAATATGCACTGTTTCCTTAATTTACTCTGACAGGGATTCCTCTGTTCTTTGAATGCATATTCAGGAACTGGTGTACCAAGAAAGCAATTTAGGAAACAACTCTCTCCTACTTACTGTTTTAAAATTAGTATTAAAAGTGAGCAATAAAAATTAATATCAAGGATCGTTAGCCAAAGATTAATTAAAACGTCTCCTTTTAACAAATATACACACATGGTATATTTTAACAATCCTTTTTACATATGCATACCCTTGAACTGAAAACACCAGCATGAATACACAAAACACTTTTAACATTTCTATAAACAGAACACAACAGATTGAGATTAATGGTTACAAATACAATTTTAAAGTATAACATCCATAAAATAAGAGTCAAAGAGAACTGCAATACGATAATGTACTATTTTAAAAAAGAGGAGTGTTAGTGAAATAGGAGATATACAAGTAGATAGCTCTACTAAAAAGGTGGGAGTAAGGAGACAAAAAAATTTTCTGCAAGAGTAGCATTAAAAGGTCAAAACTTTAGGGGCGCCTGGGTGGCTCAGTCGTTAAGCGTCTGCCTTCGGCTCAGGTCATGATCCCGGGGTTCTGGGATCGAGCCCCGCATCGAGCCCCACATCGAGCCCCGCATCAAGCCCCGCATCGAGCCCCGCATCGAGCCCCGCATTGAGCCCCGCATCGAGCCCCGCATCAGGCTCCCTGCTCGGCAGGAAGCCTGCTTCTCCCTCTCCCAATCCCCCTGCTTGTGTTCCTTCTCTCGCTGTCTCTCTGTCAAATAAATAAAAATTTTAAAAAAAAGTCAAAACTTTTAACAGGAGAAGAAAACATTTACAAGTCTTCAAAAAATTTTTTTGTTAGTGTGAACATTTTTTTTTAAGTTTTTACTTAAATTCCAATTAGTTAACATACAGTATAATATTAGTTTCAGGTTTACGATACACTGATTTAATACCTCCATATACAAGCCTTCACATTTTTAAAGACAGTAAATACAATGATGTAATGAACAAACACAGTTGTTTAAAATATATTTTGTATGTAACTAAACCATCCAAATGACTTTGTATCTCTGGGATGTGCAAAAAAATATTAGCATTGCTTATACTTTTTTTTTTTTTAAGAATTTATTTGAGAGTGAGAGAGACCACGTGAGCAGGAGGGACGAGCAGAAGTAGAGGGAGAAGCAGGCTCCCAGCTAAGCAGGGAGCCCAATGCAGATCTCTATCCCAGCACCCTGGGATCATGACCTGAGCCAAAGGCAGACAGACATTTAACCAACAGAGCCACCCAGGCGCCCCTATACTTTCATTCTCCCCCAGTTTTTTCCCCAAACTCTTATCACTTAAATTTTTAAAGTAAACTTATTGGAAGTGCTCTGGGACATTTTTATCATATATCAGTCTTGTGCATACAAAGAAGAAAAATGTAAGCAAAATTAATTAAGTATCCTCAAACCTTCTCTTAATTCAGAGTTCATCTCTTCCGAATCACTTTCTATTCAAAGTTGTCAGTGCTTTTTTTTTGGTTTTTTCCCTTGTTTTTAGAGTGTCATTTTTTGAACCACCTAGGGTATCAGTGATGCAGTAATTCTTAAAGACTATTTCCCTCTGGTCTCCAAAATTTTCTTCCAAGTTATTGACCCTACTCTGCAAGTCTGGGTGCTGACAACTTCTTGATGTACCAGAAGGTGACCACAGAAGGTTTTCTGACAAACCAGGACTCATATTCCTTGCTCATGTGATCCTAAAATGGTTTGCAGATCCCCACATTTTTACGTCTGTCTTCAATAGTTTAAAACACTGTTTCATTAAAAAGATAACAACAGCACTGTTTGGATACTTGATAGAGACTACTTATTTATTAGTAATATGTGTGCACACACGAGTGTGTATGCGTGTGTAATAAAAAGGAGGGTCTGTTGTGAAAATAAGCTGTAAGCCTTACTGTTGACTAATCTGAGAACAGGTTATCTATTTATCTCCATTATCTGGCACAAAGTAAACACTCCACAAATTCAAAGGTTTATTGAATGAACCCCCAATATTCTTCAGGCAGCTTGATAGTGCTGAGATAGAAGTTCAGGCATTTCATTCATTTGTTCAATGAATATTTCAAACTAAGAGCCAGGCCCCTTGACAGACACTGAGAAAGAAATAAAAAGCAGCCCTTGCCTTTAATGCCAGTAGGAGAGGCAGATAAATAGACTATCAGAGTAGAGAGGAATTAAATGTCATAGCATTAGCATGCCTAACATGCCATGAGAATATGTTTGTTACATTCATAAAGAAAGTCATCTCACCAAGCCAGTAATGGTAGTGGAGGCTTAAAAGATGAGCATCAGCTATTTTTTTTTTGTTTGGAGGAGCATCTAAAAGAAAGACATTCCAAGCAGAAATACATACATATAAAAACGGAAAAGCAAGAGTGTGATGCCTATAAGGAACTGCAATATTTTGGAAGGCAGAGGGTTAAGAAGTGTGGCAACAGATGACAATGCATAATAGCAAGGAGCCTGAACTTCATCCAGAAGGGAACAGAAATCCATGAGACTTGAGGATTCTAAACAAAGGGAGGACACGATATCTTAGAGAGAGTAATCAGATAAAAGTATAAAGGTGAGCTCCAGAATCAAGACTGGAGTCTGCTAGATAATCTAAGCTCCATAAGGACAGACACTTCTTTCCATTTGGTTCCCTGTTAAATCCTTAAACTTACAACAGTACCTACCACATGTCATGTATCATTAAATATTTACTGGATGAATGAAAGGAAGCCAGCCTAAAGACAACTGCAGTAGCCGAAAAAAGTAGTGAACTAAATTAAGGCAATGGGAGACAGACATAGGTGGCATAACTAAGGCTGCTAAACAGCAATTACTTTATATATACAAAAATTTTATTTTTTAAGTAATCTCTACACCCAATGTGGTGCTTGAACCCACAACCCTGACATCAAGAGCTCCACACTCTACCAACTGAGCCATCCAGGCGCCCCTACTTTATATATATATATATAGCTTGTCAGTAGTGAATGTCACCTTTTCCTTCTACTGATGCAGCTCATAGATACTAACAATATTTTAAATTCTAAGCTCTGTAAAAAAATCCAAGTTAGTTTACTAAAGAGCTACAATAATGTCATAGAAAATTGTTCCTGGTAGCAATCTTAAAGAAATCTAAATTATTTACTTTACAGTCAGGACTATAGTTACTCTCCAGCTCTGTCGAGCTCAGAAAATTACTTGAGTCTACATACCAAGGGCTTACTATGTACCAGTGCTGTACTAGGTGCTAGCAGATACAGGTGTTTATCGTGTCCTAAAGTGTGTGCAGTAGCACGATCCCATGAAGAAATGGAGCGGCAAAGAATTAAATACTTTGCCCAGGACCACACAACTAATTAAGTAGTGAAACCAGAAAGCAAACTCCAGATCCCAAATTCTATTTACTACTCTAAATGATGGTAACTGATTTGAGTGTCCAAGGATGTCGGTCTTCTTCTGGGCCTGTATTATACATTTTTCAATACTGACCAGAAAAAGCAATTTACAAAAATGCTTCATTGCATAGTTATGTTGAGATCCCCTAACCCACTCTACTAGTCACAGCTCTTTTCCCCATACAGTAAAAGGAGAAAATAGGCATTTGTGCTGCTCTTTAGGAGTATGAACTAAAATTCTCGAGCAAGGGACACCTGGGTGGCTCAGTCAGTTAAGCATCTGCCTTCAGCTCCAGTCATGATCCCAGGGTCCTGGGACTGAGTCCCACATCGGGATCCTTGCTTGGCAGGGAGCCTGCTTCTCCCTCTGCCTGCCACTCCCCCTGCTTGTGTGCTCTCTCTCTGACAAATAAATAAAATATTTAAAAATAAATAAAATTCTCAAGCAATAGCTTTTTACCTTTTTTCCCAGTGATACACATGACAAATGACAATCACATGTACAATACAGTCTCCTGGTATACCTCATTTTATTGGGCTTTTGCTTTGTATGCTTTGCAGATACTGCTTTTTTTTACAAATTGAAAATCTGTGACAACCCTGCATTAAGAAAGTCTATTCGTGCCATTTTTCCAACAGTATCTGCTCACTTCATTTCTGTGTGTCACATTTTGGTAATTCTCACAATATTTCAAGCTTTTTCATTATTATTCTATTTATTATGATGATCTGTGATCAGTGATTACGACGCAAGCTCAGATGACAGCATTTTTTACCAACAAACTATTTTTTAATTAAGATAGTTTTTCTAGACAGAATACAATCGCAAACTTAAAAGACCACAGTATAATGTAAACATATCTTTTATATGCACTGGGAAACCAAAAAATTCATTTGATCCATTTTATTGCAATATTTCCTTTATTGCAATGGTCTGCAACTGAACCTGCAATATCTCCAAGATATGCCTGAAACAACTCATGTTCCCAGTTAGCATATTTGAATGCAAATAAATTAGTGATGTTATTATAGAGGTAACCACCTTAATTTTTCAATTAAATCATTTCTTACTTGAAATTATCTTCAACATGTCTCACAAATGAACGTAAAACACTACTATTCTAGAGCAGGGGTGGGCAAACCATGGTCTACAGACCAAATCCAGCCCACACCACCTGTTAGGTAAGTAAAGTCTATTGGAACACACACTAGTTTGTTTACATATTGCTTATACTTGATCCTCACAGAGTTGAGAAGCGAGATCAGAGACTATATGGCCCGCAGAGCCTAAAATACCTACCCTCTGGCACTTTACAGAAAATGTCTGCCAACATCTTTCTTAGACTAACAATTCAATCAAAGCTCCACTATTTTGGAAACTTATAGGTCAATACATCAGACAAATCAGTTTCCTTATCTTTAAAAAAAATAGTTTTTGTACTTAAATTCTCAGAGCTCCCTGGACTTAGGCATCACTTCATATAATTTATTGCTATTTCCTTAGCTCCCTTACTTGACTGAGAGCAGAGTATCTAGCATCCCTCTTATACATAATCCCAGTACCTAGCATAGCACCTGGGAAATAGAAATTCTGTGGAAATCTGCTGAGTACATGTCTGAAAATAAGCATATGATTTAAGACAATCGGTCAAGAGTAAAAGATACTCAATCCTACAGAAACTTGTTACTCAAACTGTATTCTGTTCAGCAGTAGAATACTCAGGAGCTTGTTAGAAATGCAAAATCTCAGGCCTCACCAAAGACCTAAAACTGTATTTTAACAAGATCCCCAGATGAAAATTTGAGGAACAGTACTATACAAGGGGGTAATTATATATTAATTATAATTTTATTAAATTTGTAGTAATTATATTAAAGTTGTTAGTTTGTTTCCCAATATGAGCCAGGCCACTTTGCATGGGGAAAAACAACCGCTTCAAGGCTTCATCCTTACCTTAATTCTGAGCTTCAAGATACAAAATAAAGACCTATTTGACAACTTCGACAAAGGGGGTACTTTCTTTTTTTGTTCTTTTATGGGGTGGGGGGAGAAACGTTGTTACTAAAAAATAGGACCAAATGTGGGGACTGCTCAAATATTTTGCCTATTCCAAAGCACTATGACCAGAGGACCATGTCCATCCTAATCTAAGTGATTATAAAGTATATGAAAAACACTTTTTAAACTACCTAGATGTCTGTTTTTATGTCCTGTTAAAATTGAGATGTGTTCATGAAAACTTCAAATACTTTTCAAAATATGATGGCAATATTTTGTGGGTTAATAAATTGATTTGTTTTGTTGTTTCATAGGAGAAAAGAGAGGAAAGTCAACACTACTTCTTGCTGTTTAGTTTTGAAAGTAAAGGCTAAAAACCATTGCAGCTATGACCTGCTCAGGCTAAAAATAATCTTCAAAAAGGCTGATGCTTGATGAATTTGGTAATTTCAGTACTATTACTATCCCACTTACAGAAAAGGAAACTGACACTCATGGAAGATAAAGTAACTTGAAGATCAAACAAGTGATGAGGCTGAGATCTGTGGCTCTTAAATATTCTTATATAAGCCCCAAACTAATCAGAATTAGTTTTGTAATAATTCACAAAGAACTTTAAACTACTGCGCCAACTTACCAGAATTTCAGTTTATTTCAACTCTGAATTCATAGTGCTTTTTTTCTTTTGACTACCACTAGCCTCTACATTCTAGCACATATATTTTAGCTCTATAACCTTGGGCAAATCACTTGACCTCTATGAGCCTTTAGTTCATCTATAATATAGTCAAACTTCCTTAAAGGGTTATTGTGACCTAAATACCTAGCACATAATATTTACTCAAAATTATTTAAGTTTTCAAATATAAGTACTACATAACATGCATTTAAAAAGACTGACAAGCAAGAACATACTAAATCATCTACTGAATAGGGTTTCCCCACCATCAGTACAAAAGCAACAAACTTAAGATTTGGGGGAGTGGGTGAAAGGTCATTCTACAGGACAGAAATCTAACAGTATAGGCCACTACAAGAGCGAGGTCATTATAAGCTTACAAGGGAGACCCAGCAAAAAAAAAGACCTAGATATTTCTCAAGCAACATCATAACAGTTAAAAAGAAACTCAACAGATTTCTGATTACCTTAAGAATTGTATGTTTTTAAGTAATCAGGCTTAAGAGAGACTAATAGAATACAGATCAGAGGTTGTCTCTGGGCACTAGGATA
Source organism: Neomonachus schauinslandi (assembly GCF_002201575.2). Classification (NCBI taxonomy): domain Eukaryota; kingdom Metazoa; phylum Chordata; class Mammalia; order Carnivora; family Phocidae; genus Neomonachus; species Neomonachus schauinslandi. The sequence goes on from NC_058404.1 coordinate 38,893,112, forward strand.
GAAGAACAGACTCCAGTGAGAATCAGAAAATGGAGTAAAAAATGGATAATGACTTTTCATTTATCAGACTGCCAAAGATCAAAAAGTTTGATAATACTGTGTTGCAAAGGGTGTAGGCAAAAAATACACTGCTGGTAAATCTCTACGGAGAGAAATTTAGAAATACCCAAATTACAAAGGCATATACATTCTCTGACCCAATTATTCCACTTCTAGTAACTTACAAATCTAAAATAATGCACAAAGGAGGTTATTGAGTGCGAAGAAAAACAAGTGGGGAGAAAAACAAGGCAAGGTGCAGAACAGTATGTGGAAGTATGCTATCAACTGTGGGGAAAAAATGCATATATAAAAGTGATTACTTATATACACAGAGAATCTCTCTGGAAGGTAGAAACCAAGCGCATTGGCTGCCTCCAGGAGGGGAACTGATTAGCTGGGGAACAGGAGTTAGAAGAATACTTTTAATGGAACTCTTTTGTACTTTTTGAATTTTACATACTAATGAATATATTATCTATTGGGCAAACACAATTTCTTAAAAGTTTTAAAAATATTTTATGGGTAACAGAGAACAAGTATTACCTTGAAGGAATAGCAAATGGTACTTTTTAGCTGAGGTATCAAACATTTGCTGAAAACATCTGAAACTCTAGCTCTCCTTTTAATCTACAGAGGCTATAAATTTTGAGGATAAATGGTTTAGCCTCTAAGTTTAAAGAGAGTTAATAGTTTAAAAAAAAAAACAAAACCTGATTTCTATCACTTCCCCTTGCAGTTTAAACCTGACAGTTTCAATTCAACAAACATTTTCTGAGCATCTTACAAAGTGTCAGGACCTGGATACAAAGATTAATAACATGTATGACCTGATAAATGGTTGAACAGATGCACATAATAAATGGTAAAGGACACCACTTTTTTTAATGCCTGTCATTTTCATGAACAAGAGGCAGCCTGATGTGGCAGAAGGAGTATTGGGCTTGAAAGAGACCAGGACTGTAATTCCATTTATTCCCTTTATTCCCTTAACCAATCATATAATTCTGCAAACATAAAATCTAGCAATCGTAACACCTGGACTGCCTACCTTACTACAAAAGTGTTATAGCAAAAGAAGATATACATGAAAGCAAAATTCTTTATAATCTGTGAAACACTTCATAAACATAATTATTACCACCAAAATGAAGTTTTAGAGAAAAATATTTTATTTACCTTTTTCTTTCTCTAGCTTTCTTTGCTGAAGTTAAGAGTTCTCTGTTTAACTGAAGTTATCAGAAACAAAACTGTGTATTGTTATTATCCTTTCAAAGTTAATAGATGACAAAGCCAACCCTCTTGTAAAGCATTCAAAGGAAGTCAAGGTAATTTTTTTATTGAAAGTTACATATGTAGGGACACCTGGATGGCTCAGTCTGTTAAGCGGCTGCCTTCAGCTCAGGTCATGATCCCAGCATCCCACATCAAGCTCCTTGCTCAGCGGGGAGCCTGCTTCGCTCTCTGCCTGCCACTGCCCCCTGCTTGTGCATTCTCTCTCTCTGACAAATAAATAAAATCTTTAAAAAAAAAAAAAAAGGAAGGAAGGAAGGAAGGAAGGAAGAAAGTTACACAAGTAAAATCCAAACAGACAAAGGCAGGTATTCAAGTGCAACTCAAAGTTGGGAGCTTACACAGCACATTAACCAAGGCCTTGGGGATACTCCTACAACGGAGGGTTAATAAGAACAGGAAGCCTAGGACGGCAGCTATAAGGGCAAAAAGGGCCAATACAAAGAGGGACTACAAAAGTACCAACAGGAGCACCTGGGTGGCTCAGTCGTTAAGCATCTGCCTTCGGCTCAGGTCATGATCCCGGGGTGCTGGGATCGAGCCCCACATCGGGCTCCCTGCTCCATGGGAAGCCTGCCTCTCCCTCTCCCACTCCCCCTGCTTGTGTTCCCTCTCTCACTGTGTCTCTCTCTGTCAAATAAATAAATAAAATCTTAAAAAAAAAAAGTACCAACAATTGTGGTTGTAATGCTGGCAGATTGTCAGCTTTCTTAATGATATGCTTTGTCAACACTCCAAGTTTGAAGTTGCTTTTTAAAAAATCTTGGCCTATTCTTAAGCAATAAGAGGAATGTGTTTACCTCTGTACACCAATGTATACTCACCCTGCAGAATAATTCAGATAAAACCAATCCTATCTTCTACCATTGAAAGGCAAGCAAATAGATATACATTCAAATGTATCCTGCTGGCTTGGAGGTTACCCTATCACAAATTACTATCAGTTCAAAGAAAGCATGATATCAAGAATAAAAGCTGCTGGGGCACTAGGGTGGCTCAGTCGGTTAAGCGCCTGCCTTCAGCTCAGGTCATGATCCTGGGGTCCTGGGATAGAGCCCCATATCAGGCTCCCTGCTCAGTGGGGAGCCTGCTTCTCCCTCTTCCTTTGCCGCTCCCCCTGCTCATGTGCTCTCTCACTCGCCCTCTCCCTCAAATAAATAAATAAAATCTTAAAAAAAATAGGGGCGCCTGGGTGGCTCAGTGGGTTAAGCGTCTGACCTAAGCGCTCCCCCTGCTCATGTGCTCTCTCTCTCACTCGCCCTCTCCCTGTTTGTGCACTCTCTCAAATAAATAAAATCTTAAAAAAAAAAAAAAGCTGCTAGCAAAATGCAGAAACATAAAATGCTAACTAATGTTTGCTGGGGAGGGTAGTGACTCTAAAACCAAGATCTGAAAGTTAGACATGTCATTTGGTTCTTTATTCATATTCAATTAAGCATTTATTATGGGCCTACAATGTTTTGCTTCTAGGCCTTTGTATGTGCTGCTCCCTCTGCAGGAACCACTCTCTTTCCCACCCCACCCATTTGCTTCCCCACCTCACTAACCTCTCACATGTGACTTCCTCTGAGAAGACTTCCCTAACTTTCCCCACACCCTCCTCTGCGTTTCTACAGCACTAGGTTTTAGCCCATCAGAGCACTTATCACTATGTGTGTTAATTACAGAGACCGTATCTCCTTTACTCAGGACTTAAATCACTGTGTTGGCACCTGAAAACGTTCCATAAATACTTGCAAAGCATACCAGACACTGTGCCAGGTAGACAGGGATATAAAGATGAAAAACAAGATCCTAAATTCACTGTCTAGTGGGAAACAGGCTAAAGCAACAATACAATGTAAAATGGGCTACGAAGGAGGCATGTACAGGATATCAGGGGCATGAAGAGAGCTAAGTCAACCTGGAACCAGGATGAATAATAATGAAGAAAGAAATAGAAAGAGGATATGCCTAAACTAAGCCTGCAAAGTTTTATAAATAAGAGCTAATTAGTAAAGAAAAGAGAAAGGATAATCATTCCAGATAGGAGAAAAACAGAAGCAAGAGAAACAAGGTGGATCTGAGGAACTACAAGTAGTTTGGAATGTGCAGTGGGTCTCAAACCTTAGCATGCATCAGAATCACCTGGAGGGCTTATAAACATACAAGTTGCTGGACCCCACCCCCCAGTTTGTGATTCAGTAGGCCTGGAATACGGCCCAAGAATTTGCATTTCAAACATTTTCAGGTGACACTACTCCTACTTCTGGTCCCTAGGGCAACACTTTGAAAACCACTAGTACAGCAGAACACAGAGGGCATATGAAGGAGCAGTAGACAAGTTTGGGGCAACACGATGGGGCAAAAGGGGTTAAAAGTTATATACATTATGCCAAAGAATTTGGCACTGAAGGATTTTGAGCAGAGGAGTAAGTTTAATTTTAGAAAGACGATAATAATAGTTAACATTTATAGAGCATTGGACTTTATGTATTCTGTACCATCCAGTAATTATTAGCCATATGTGGTTATTTCAATTAAATTACAATTATATTAAATTCAGTTCTTCATCAACCAGCCACATTTCAAGAGCTCAATAGCCACATTATGGCCACTGGCTACTGTACTGAGCACAGATATAGAATATTCATTCCATCATCACACAAAGCACTATTAGACAACACTGATGTATATTATATTAACTCATTAAATCTTCGAAACTTCATTTTGAGATAGACACTGTATTATCTCCATTTTATAGAAAGAAATGTGGCTAAGAAATATTAAGCAAATTACCCAAGGTCATAAAGCAAGTGATGCCTACATGGGATGCAAACCCAGATGGTCTGGTTCTTGAGCCTGTGTTCGTAATCACTTCTTAATAGGATCAGTCTTGGCAATAATATGAACTGGAGGGAGATGATATTGAAGGAAGGAACACCAGTGAGGGAACTACTAAGGTAAATCAGGAGAGAAATGGCAAGGACCTGCACTAAGAGTAGCATTTGGAATGGAGAAGTTAATTAAAAGAGATGTTAAAGAAGTAGAAAAGATTGGGGATGGACTAGAAGTGAATCCAAAAGAAGTGCAAGTGTAGAAGATAACACCAAAGTTTCTTTTAAGAATCAAAGTCAATGGCAATGTCTCATACCACAGTAAAAAATCAAAAGAGCAAGTTAGAAGGTGATGAATTCCATCTGGGTCATCATGAATTTGAAGTGACTAAGAAAAGACACTACACTGTGGGATATACAAGCCCAGAGCTCAAAGGAGAAATCTGGATTATGAATTTAGTCATTAGTACAGCGGAGGTTAAGTCTAGAGATAACTCAGAAGGTTGAAACAAAAAGAAGCAAGCAAAGAACAGGATCTTAGGGGGGCACCTGAGTGGCTCAGTCAGTTGAGCATCTGACTCTTGGTTTCAGCTCAGGTCATGAACTGGGTGGGGTTGGTGGGATCAAGCCCCACATGGGGCTCCACACTCAGCTCCGAGTCTACTTGAGAGATTCTCTTTCTCCCTCTCCCTCCCCCTCTGCCCCACCCCCTGCAAATGCTAGTGATCTCTCTTTCCCTCAAATAATTTTTTAAAAAAGATTCTCCCTCTGCCCCTCCCTCTCAAAAAACAAAAACAAAAACAAAAAAACAGGACCCTAAGGAATTCAACACACAAGATTCAGGCAAAAGATAAAAAGCCAGCAAACTGAAAATGAATTACCAGAGAGATGGAGAACAGGAAAGACACCTAGCAAAGAATTATCCCAAAGGTCAAGGGAGGAGAGAATGGTCAACAAGCACAGATGCTGCTGAAAAGTCAGGTAACATAAAGACTGAAAACTGTACACAAGAACTGTTTCAAATGGTGCTCTAGGACCAAAGGGCAGATTGCAACAGATACGGAAGGAATACAGACTTTTTTTCAAGAAGTTTCAAAATGAAGGAAAGGAGACAGGGTGTAGATGTACAGAAGGATCTCAAGCAGTGTTTTTGTTTTTATTCTAACTTGATGGGAGAGACTTCCCCATGTTAAGGGGGCAAAGAGTGGAAAGACTAGGAATATTATTGATGTGTGGACAAGGCCCCTGAGACAGGAGAGAACATAGATGAGTTCTAGACAAGACACTTCTTTCATATCCTCTGAAAAGGTAGCAAAGAGGGTAAAAATAAGTACAGACGTATTTAGGTTAGTGTAGGAGGGGTATAAACTGAATGAGCTCATATGGCCAGAGAGATTCCATTCTGTGAAGTAGAATATGGGAGTGTCTGCAGACAATGAGAAAAGCAAAAGGGCTAGAGGAAATACTGAACTGCTGCAGAGAGAACAGGCGAAAGACACAGACATACATCCCAAAGCAGAACTGATTAAAGGCCACAAATTTGTAAGTGGCATCCCACCACATGGTTTGTGCAACTTTCTTCAAAATGATAAACAGTCCCATATAGGAGCAGGGAGAGAAAAATTGTTGGCTTAATGTCAAAGTTGGGGTTTGCCAATTAGAGGAGTAAAGCAAGTAACTGAGGTGATAAACCATAAGGCCAAGCAATTAGAAGCAAAACATCATAGTGGTGGGAGGGGCACACCCATCAAACTCACACATGGTACCTTCTCCAAAATATATACCATATGAGACCCTGATGAGATAAAAGAACAGGTATAGTAGGAGAGAAAGGTGGAAGATTAGGGCAGTTATGGTCGGGAAGTAAGATAAAACAAAATTTAGGTTTCCGTGGGTACAATGTCCTGGTTCATTCAAAGCATGTTCATGGGAGTGGATGTGAAGTATGTTGTTTCATGTATTTGTCTGAATTGCAATGATTAGACAAAAAGTAGCTGCTTCTGTCCTCTGATTCCCTCAGCCAGTTCTGTTAGAGCAGTGGTTCTTATCCCTGGCTATACATTCAATGCACATGGAGACTTCAAAACAAAACAACTTGAAATCTGGGCCCCCTAGATCTGCTAGAGTCTAATTTAACTGGTTTGGTGTTTATTTTTTGAGGCTCCTTGGGCTGTTCTAAAGTGGATATAGTGTCAAGAACCACTGCTTTAGAAAGAACAGGGCTTTAGATTTATGTTATGAATTTAAAGAAAAACTGATTGGCGTAAGAAGATAACCAAAGCAGGAAAATGATAAAAGAGGATCTAAATCCTAAATCAGATTAAAGATGTCCTCAACAGAAAAGTTGAAAAGCCATCTTAAAGCACAGCATCACACTTAACACACACAAAAAAATGTAATGTTTCTAAGGATTCTGTTACAGGTTCTAGAAAACTCAGGAGTTAAATGCTTCACTGTAGCCAATGAAGAAAAAAGAAAAACCTGCACTCTACTAAGCAGAAAGAATTGAAAACCAACACTTAACGGCAGCTCTCCAGGTCAACTACAGTTCACAACTCCCTGGAGGAAAAAGCAGCCTATAATATAAGCATGATAACCCCCCTTCCCCCCCCAACACACACACACAAGGAATCTACCTCTTCACAAAAGGTAATGGCAAAGGAATCAGCTGTCTTCTTTCACACAAAGATTTTAAGTTTTTTAGCTACCAGATTTTCTTTCTACATCATTTACCAATAATCTTAAAACCACCCAATTATTTTATAAATAACTGTCCCCAATCTTAACCTTTATTTGCCATTATTCTAATGTATCTGCTAAATTTTACCACAATAAAAGTAATGTAGAAATGAACTGACACAATAACCAAAAAAAGACAAAAATCTGTTGTCTGCTGCCTTCTCTTAAGGTTTACTATTACAAATCACCCAGAACCAAGACTATATATACATAACAATGAGGGTAGACTCTACATTCCTAATCTCCCCATACCCGATGCCTTTGATAAGAATTACTTCATTATTTAATAGAAAGGCTGGTAACTTTCTCAGTCCTAAAATTTTTAAGTTCTAACCAATTATCCAAGTCCCTCAGAGGTCTATGTTACAGACTTTCTGAAAATCAGACTTAACTATAAGCAGACTTTTTTTTTTTTTCAAAATTCAAAGAGTACTTTCCCTTCCAGCGTTAAGGTAGCTCAACATGTTCTTCTAATATTAGCTAAAAAAAAATAAGACAACTTTCTAACTCCTCTAATTTGAGCCATAAGAAAGCAGTCTTTTCCAAAAAAATTAAAAATTGTTTCAAGAATGTATAGCTATCTTCAAACACTGAAACAAGCTGATTTACATATTTGTGGTTATAAAAACCACCAAAATTCTCTAGACCAGGGTTTATTCTATGGTTTCCATTAAGCAATACATTATTTTATACTCATTACTCTGTAATGCTTTAAAGCAGTACTACAGCTTAATAAAAAAAAAGCAAAGAATTGAGAAGTTTCTCCCAGATTAACTTGCTGTGCAGCACTGAACAAGACACTTAAATCTCTTGGGCCCTCAATTTCTCTATTTAAGATTAGAAACATTGTTATCCAAGATTGCTACTTGCTCAAAATTCTACAAAATGCAAAAGATTCTATTCTTTTTCTTTTCAAATAATTTATCTATACTTTGTAAGCATAATATAATCCAAACATAAAATATACCTTACTCAACACCACAGCCAAATTTATTTTTCCTTAGCAGGTTTTTTTTTTTTTTAATTGCTGGCAGTTAAAAACCATTTTGACCCAGAATGGCATCCTGCAAATCTAAATGCTACACTACTATAATCCCCATGCTTAATTTCAACCCTTAACCAAATAGTGCCATACTACAAACTGTTTCTTCACCTGTTCCCTAATGAAGTTGAAAGTAATTCTTTGGGCTTGAATTTACAGAGTTATGTACAGTGCTGACGAAAGCCATCTGTTGGGAACTATTGGAAAACACCAGAAGAAATAGCCTAGATTTTCCTGGGAACCAGCTGCAGCTCATTGAGTCCTAATCCTGCTCCAGCTGGGAAAAGCAGAAGGGTGAAGTCGCTACAGGTCTAATTCATCTGCCGCAGATTCTTTGTGAACTGACTCCACCCATGAGCAGCCAACTGGTAAACAACTTTATCAGAGGAGGCTCTTAATAATTCCTATACACAACATTCATTTGTTTCTTTAAAAATGTTTAAATCAGAACACCAAAAGTATTCATTATTGTAATTTTAACACTTCCCAGTTCACTAAAAACAAAAAACTTCTCAATTCTATTTTAACCAACCAACCTGGCAACCAGACTCAGTCCTCTTATATAGCTAAGATCCAAGTCAGTGTAGAAAATATACTTTCTCCAATGTTCTACATAGGAAGAGAAAAAGTCCCATTATCTGCTTTCATAGTATTAAAGGTAAATGTAATGCAAAAAAATACTGGCCCATGTATCAGGATGAACTAAATAAAAAACAGGCAGCATGGATAAGATAATGCATTTTGCATACATTCATTTTCTATTTGGTGTTTTATGAGAAGCCATAATGAAAACCTTTATTATTAAATGTTATTAGACAGCTATTATATAAATATACTACACCTATAAAATTTAACCATGTAAAATTCTCTGAGACTTCAATAAGAAAACATGTTAAAGCACTCAGAACAGTACTCAACGCATTGTTAGCCCTTAACAAATGTTAGCTATTAATAGGTTTCTATAAGCAACTGCTTACATTCCCTTGGCCTACTGATACAGGGCAAAGAAAGGTCAAGATGGTTAGATCCTCTAGATCCCTATTCCCGAAGCAATTTATAGTATCTGACATTTTCATTAATGTCTTCCCTTTATTTCATCAATTTATTAGAAGTTAGTCCAAGAAAGAGTAAAGTGGTACTGTCAAAAGTATAGGAAAAATATCTAGGTTGCGTGCATTGGCTGGGTATAGAAGTTTTGATTAGCAATGGCTAAAACCAAAGATTGCTTTAGTAGATCAAATTTTCTTTCAGGGTGTGTCATGGGCTGAAAATTACCCAAAACACACACAGTTCACGGGCTAACTAGAAGACCCAAAATTGCCCATACAGCTGATTGTACTGTATTACAAAGATATCTCTGCCTGAGTTATTTTTAAAATTCTGGGTTTTTAATAAGACTAAGTCTGCTGAGACAAAGGCAATTCCTAACCACATTTATATTTAACCTACCTCAATAACTTGTAGTTAACAAATTTTTATTTCTAGCCAGCTTTTCCTCAGGGCCCACAGCATTTAGAGTCACCAAAAAATGACATAGCATCAATTTTACTATAAAGGCCATTTCCAAATAGCTAAATCAAAGCTTTATTATTCTTAACTCAGTAACTTGAAAACATATTCCCAAATTCACATCTGTACATCAAAGCCCCACTTACTCTGTGAATTTAAAATGTCAAATTCCAGTAACAAAAATAATTTGGATTCTACTAACGGTTTACTGTATTGAGACAGAACTTATTTTAAAAAGGCTATAAATTTATCACTTGATCTTTCTCCTCCAGGTTACTAACCTAGCTGGGTAATAACCTAAACAATAACACTGGTTGACAATACTTTCTCTACCCTTTCCAACTAATGCTTCAGCAAATGTTCCACAACACTATTCAACAGAATAACACTTTAATGATGTGGCTGATTATCACAAGAGTACAGTTTTCTGGACAAGTAATATGGAACATAAGCAATATATATTCAAGTACATTTTTCTGTGTTAAAATGAACCCAAAAGTTTGAAATCAAGGTGAAAATTATTCCTGAAAAGGTTCCTTCCAAGACTCAGCGTCTAAAGATACAAACCATCACAGTCTCAAATAATACAGCCTCCCCCAAGAAACATCTCATTATTTCTCAGGGATTCACAACACTTAATTGTTATGAACACAATGACTGTAAAAAACTAAAAGTTGTATTTTATACACTAAAAAAGAATCCCCAAAACATTTATTTCACCTCTCTTAGCCTTAATCCTCAACAAGACCTAAATCCTAAATTCATTGTTATGGTAAACACCTAAATGTTTGCTGAATATGAATAAATGAAACAAATGAACAAATTATTTACAGTAAAATCTGTATTTCAAAAGGAACGAAATTTGCAAGGGGCCAATTGTTATTTAAGCCAGTTTCACACTATCACCCTCATCTCTATGCCACAACTCAAGGAAAAGCAACATTTTGAATTCCCAAATGAAAGCACGCTATTACAGCCATGCAACAAATCCCAGACTGCAAATCAGAAAACTTCAGTAACAGATAAAATGAAAATTAATAAGCACAGACATTATCTTCAAGAAAAAAAAAATAAAACAAAATGTCATGTAGACAAAACCATTTCTTTGGGCGCCTGGGTGGCTCAGTCGTTAAGCGTCTGCCTTCGGCTCAGGTCATGATCCCAGGATCCTGGGATCGAGTCCCACATCGGGCTCCCTGCTCGGCAGGAAGCCTGCTTCTCCCTCTCCCACTCCCCCTGCTTGTGTTCCTGCTCTCGCTATCTCTCTGTCAAATAAATAAATAAAATCTTTAAAAAAAAAAACAAACCATTTTTTTATGGACCTCAGGTATACAAAACTAGATTTTTCATAATCTCTGGTTTCTGATACATTCTTATCACTGGTTCAAGGCCAGTTTTAGAATCCAGTCTATCATAGAGAAAAAGACACAAACCGTGAAGGGGTGGAGGTATGGGGAAATGTGTCCTTTCATAATTAGAGAATGTGCTATGAAGTTAACACCAAGAACATTCACAATTGTGTACTTGACTGCAGTGACAGGCATTATATGTAACAACTCCCAAGAGGCAGTAGGTATAGCTGTTATAAAGACTGGAGCCAGACTGCCCAAGTTCAAATCCCAGCTTTGCCACTTAGTATCTCTGTGACTCGGAGAAATTACTAAACCTCTTTATGCCTCAATTTCTTCACCTGTAAGATAACAGGACCTACTTCATTGAGTTGTATGAGAATTAAATAAGTTAGTACATGTATAGCTTTAAAGTAATGCCTGGCACATGGTAAACATATCAAGTTAAACAAAGTCACCATAAACTACCACAACCCTAAAGCTAGCTCAGAAATTTCCCTTACAACGTGGATAAAACTTTTAAATCATAGTATCCCACGGATTTTCCTCACTATTTACAAATGTGAAAACACACTTAACTTCAAGTGTGTTCACAAAAACTCTTAAAAATACAGTATTTCTACACAGCTGATCCCACCAAAAGTAGCAAAAACCACTCAGTTGCTGAAAATCTAACAGTTCTACAGTTCCTTCCAAAAGTTGATATCCCAAAGAAATAAAAGTTAAAATTGATATAGAAAAAAATAAAGAGGAACTTGAAATAATGCCATTTCAGTTCTAAGGAGAGTGCCTGGCCCACAACAGGTGCTCAATAACCTTTTGCTGAATTAATTAAGGCCTAAAAGTGGAACTACTTCTGGCCTACACTTTCCTTTCTCCATCACTGTCGAATACACCCTAGATAATTTTTTTGAGAATATCTAGGTTCATAACAGCAAACCAATCAATTTTAAAAAGAGGAAAGAAAGTAAATAAAATACAATATAAAGAGCAAAACTATATAATCTGTTCAGAGAAGGAATAATTCCTCACTGTATTATGATTTCGAATGTGAGCTTTTCCTATCTTTGGGGGAAGCACTCAGGAAAATCACTACTGAAAATAAGACTATTTAAAAATATATAACAGATCTCATCAACTCTAATTTCATAGATATCATAAAATTAGTTTTCAATTCAGACCAGTACACATATATAGAAGTCTCAATTCAATGAAACTCAATTTTCCTAAATGTATACTCCAAATTTAGTTACTTCGGTTAATAACACCATATATTACAGTTATGTAACCAAAAAGATATTTCTAACCAAAAAGATATTTCTAACCAAAGTAAACCAGCAAATCTCTACTGGATTAAACTTTTTTTTTTTAATGTAGAGGTCTCAGCTCAGCTGTAAAGTAGGAATTGTTGGATTAGATGGTTCTCAAGATCCCTTTCAAAAGTAAAATCCTAGGGTGACAGGACTCAGATATGTCCCATAGTGGCTACCTTTTAAAAATATGCACAACTGATGTCTTACATATGGCTAATATTTTTAAAAATTAAAATATCTAATTCAAGCAAGGGAAACTATAATGAAAGCAAGCACCCAGGTGTTCTAACAAGAATTTATAATACTCAATTCACACAACACTGAATTCATTGTAAGCTATAAATTATTTCCTTTTTCCAGTAGTTAACCTGTAAATCATTTGGTAACAATTTCAGGAATCAATCATACTTCTTTTAACTTCAGCCATATGCGATCAAGAAACAGTTCTTACAGTAAGAGTTCTACAACAGCACTGAACTACAGAATAAAGCATTTTAGTTACCTGTCCACCTTGAATTTTTAATACCACACTTTTAATAAATGCTCAAATGACAAAGAACCATTCTATCAGAATCATTTCAAGGTTAATAACAGTAAGATAATGTTTCTATTTCAAAGTTCACAGGGAAAATTGAACCCTAAAATAGATCTCTAAAAACTTCATCAAAGAAAAATACTGTTAATTTTCAATTGTTATTCAAACAAAAATCTATAGGTGGGTTATTAACTGCAATAAATTTAGACTGAATCTCAAATACTTTAAAATACATTCAATGTTAACTTTACAATCTTATCAACCTAGAAGTAGCTTCCATGATCTTAGGCAAGATAAAGATTATTTTACTATTGTATACTAAAGTGTCCATCTGTACTACCACTCTCCCCAGAACTACAATTCAGAACACCTGAAATAAATTTACAGCTAAGACACTAGGTCAATGTAAAAAACTGCTACTAACAAAATTCTCCTCATCCCCCAGTATCTATTTAAGGGCCACATTTTGCTGTTTCTTAGTGTACTTTCAACTGCACAAAATAACAGCATGAAACACAGAGTACAGTAAGGTATACCACTGTGTATCAAAACTCACAACTCCACAGAACTTTAGGAATACAGAATACTTTATTCCTGACCCATGTAGTGACCCCTGTCATAAACAATAACACTTAGGACTTCATCCTATGAAAAGAATACATGACAGAAAGTTAGAATACAACAGAAATAAGAACTGATAAATTTGCTTAGCTATTACTATGGGCCAGGAGAATCAGTCTCACTCCTGCCTCATGATAATGTAAAACAAAAAGAAAAAAAGGAAAAAAGAGAGGTTCTTAGAGTCACCTGCTTATTTCAAATCCAAGCCTCCAACATTTAGAAGCGCTCATCAACTTCCAGCAGTAAGATGTTGTAAGAACTTACAACAGCCTTCAAGTTGAATGCTACTTTTAAATTCTAATCTAAACATGTTCTTTTAGGTGCATCAATACACTCTGAGACTCAGGTATCAAATATTTCAAAGTATAAGGACAACTGGTATCTACTGAATTCTAACAACTCATCAATAAAAAACCAGAGGTGATCATTCCATAAGTCCCCAAACACAAAACCTGAATGTAACTTCTATATAACTTCTTAGAAATATGACTTCATAGCATGCTGTAACATCAGCTCTACGAACACTGATGCATATGCCACTCTTACCTTATCCTTTTCATGTGGAAGGAGTGACACTGGAGGTAAAGAGGAAAGAGACTCACAACTCTCTTTCCCATCCACACTGGTTGCTTTAGTGTTGAGCCGATAAAGAGGTCCATCTTTAAGGAGTCTGCCGTGGCCAACGGCTCGTTTAATAGCCAATCGTAATTGCTGGTGAAAGCCAGAGGCAGCACCGCCTCCAAATAATGCAGACACATCCTTCTGACCTTTCAAAAAACGTTCAATGCTTTTCAAAGTCGAGCCACTGGACTCTGCCAAGCCCTCAACTGCCCGCTTGATCAGTTTATTCCAATCTACATTTTGTTTATTATCCAATTTTCCATGGTTTCGGGGTTTAGGAAGTGCTATTCGCCCAGGATTATCAGGATCTTTATAGGAATTGAGTCCTTTATTGGAGACTTTTAAAATTGTTCCATCTTTAACACTCAACTCCAATTGTTCTAAAACAGTTTTCCGATCCAAGCCATGGGATGAAGACACTGCATTGCATATCCTTTCTTCTGAAGGACGCTGTTTTTGCTTCTTCACTTTTTTGATGGCCTCCAAAATCCACTCCGTATACAGCGGGTTAGCGAGTTTTACCATGGTGAAGGATTCTGTATATCCATAGAGTCGTTATCCCTTATCCTGATGCTGAGTAAGTTTTACACCATGGAAAACAACATTCTCGGAGGCTGGGAACCAGTTAACCATAGCATACAAGTTTTCTGGCCTGAGTCCTTTCTCCCTTCACAGAGTGCCTCCTCACTTTTACTTTAGAAACCAAAACAACCTGTTATTTGAAATGTCTTTAAATTTCCCAATAAACTTCTCAATAGCACCACACATGGGTCTCTTCATAAAGTTGTAACTCAAGAACATCTCCTTCCCAGCAGAAAAATGTGCATCTTATGCCTGAAAAACAAACAAGGTCAGTTTTCTATGAAGTCCCATTTTGTAAATAAGCTAATAACTGAGACATCCTAGTCTTTAAAGATAATCAAGTATCAAGTGTTTACTGAGCACCTGTAGAGTTTTAACAAGTTTCTACCAACATTCCAAAAACAGTTATGTATGTAAACCATTGGGGTAAAAAGGAAAAAAAAAAAAGATGAATAATTAGGATACAATGAGGAAACAAGATGAGACATACTATGAATGACCTTAGGCTACAACTAAGCAGAGGGGTGCTGACTATTCTGTACTCCACAATCTCTGCTCACCAGTCTATGAACTGAAACTCTTCCTTGACATCTTTCCCCAAGAACCTATTCAGCACTTCAACAAGTATCTGGATTAGTAGAAAGAATCCTGCAATGAAAGTAAGAGTGAATCTTTCATCTTTCAAAATTCCAGACATTCAAACTGCATAAAAACAGTCAAAAAAAAAAAAAGTCAATAAGGCAAAAAAACATTGAGAAAATTTTAACTATTTCATATATTAAAAGAAACAAAGAATACAATTCACACAGATAAAGTTCATATTTTAAGTACATTACTGTAAACATTCCAAATGGAAACAAAAATAATATTGAAAATCAAGTGAGAAAAGTCGTTGAAGAATTTTAAAATCCAAATTCAAATTTTAAGAATTACATGCTGATAGCTTCTCCTAAATCAAACTAAAATACTAATATTCGATATACTAGAAGGAGAAACAACTGTCAGAATGTTCACAACCAAGCTACAGATAAACTAGAAGTAAGAAAGGTCCAGAATCACTGGGTTCAAAAATGCACACACTACATATCAAATGTACTATACTGCCTGTTGGCAGGTTTAAAGAAATCTCACAGATTCAAGATTGCTGACCTGAAATGTACATTAATGAGTAAAACACAAGCACATAAATATATTCCCTCTTCAGGATCAAAGTCAATAGTCTTCTTTGAAACAAAAAGATCTGGCAGATACACATCTTTTTGAAAATCACCAAAATAATGAATTCTGAATCAAATTAACTTCTTTGCTTCCAAAAAATAAATATAACTTGACTTATTTTTTTTTAGAACGTCTGCTCTTGTTCTGAGGAGCATTTACATTACAACATAAACAATGATAGAAAAATGGCTCCCGCAGCAAGTATTAGGACTGACATTAAAATCAAAAGGAAAACTAACAGACATTAGGAAAGCTACAGTCCTATTAACTCTAATAGGAAAGAAAAGGCTGAAGTAAACACTCAAACCTGAGCCAAGATTTATTTTTAAATTAGCTGACTAAAAAGAAGCCCCCCTGAGAGAGCTATGCTTCATTTTGGTGAGAGTCTCGAGAGGACAGAAATCATAGTCTTATTACTCCAAGAACGTTCATTATATAGACATTAACGCTAAACTAAATGAGAGGCTACAATCTGAGTTTAAGAAGCTGGGAACGTCCTAATTGATTATGCTCGCAGGTAAACGAATGAATGACAGCTACTCATTGTGTCTCTGGCCAGGGTTTTCACCAGTCTCCAGGTCTTCCGAAAGTAAAGCGCCTGCAGACTTGAACTTTAACTCTCTGAAAGTACACCAGCGGCTAGAGAGAAAGTACAACTTGCTTCCGACAGTCCTTCCCCGGTCTCCATTCCCCACCCCCAGACACATCTTCGCGCTCTCTTTTTAAAGAGCGAGAAACTTTAAAAACTTGGAACTGCACAACCCTGCAGCTTGCCAACGGGTAGCTTCGCCGTTCCCATTAGATGGAAACAGAACCCGAGGACTAAGTTAACAATGAAATCACGTGAAAGAGTTAAGAGCAATGTATCTCCCATTCCCGGCTCCTCCAAATCCTAAGCTCCACAGAGGCCGGTTCAAAGGAGGCGTTCGGGGCACGCAGGCTGCCCAAGGAGCCTGACAGGTCCCGCAGCTCCCGTCCAAACCGGCCGAAGGTTGACAGGCAGCCCGCCGCCTCCCCTCCCAGCACAGGGGCTGACAGCCCGACAGACACAACACCACACGTGCTGCCTCCTCCGCACCACAACACCCGCCAGCCTGTCACCCCCACTTGCCGCCTCAGCCCCGCTCGGATCTCAGCGAACCCGGCCGGAGCCGGAGAGCGAGCGCCCGGGAGCGCGGGCAGAAGGGGCCGCGCCCGGCCTGGGGCGGCGAGCGGCCGGGCGCAGGTGGGGCCGGGGCTGTGGGCGCGCCCCCGAGGGAGAGCGGGCTCGCCGACACAGCCCAGCCCGAGGCTCCGCGGCCTGGGCCGCTCGCCGCCCGCCCACCCG
>NC_058404.1:38910515-38936734 GCF_002201575.2 Neomonachus schauinslandi
CGAGGCGGCGGAACAGCCGCGGGGGGAGGGGAAGCGTCGCGAGGGAACGGCTGCCTGGGGGAGGGAGCGAGAACAGCCTGGGAGGGAGGCGAGGGGGAGGGAGAAGGGGAGGCACGAAGGGGGGCCGGCGAGGAGCGGGAAGAGCTGCGCCGAGAGCCGGGAAAGGCCGGAGGGCGGGGCGGGACAGGAGAGAAGAGCCGGCCGGGCAGGTCACGTGGGGCCGGTACAAAAGGCCAAAGCCAAAGTGGGAGGAGGACCTGATAGGCCCCAGGCCAACAACTGGAGGTTCCTTCTCTTCTTTCTCACGCTGTTAGGTCAGGCGGATAGCGGGAGGAGGAGATGGTGTATCCCCATTACACAGCTGGGGAAGCTGAGGACAGGCGCATGGGTGGGGTGGCTTCAGTATGGCACGGAAATCCGGTGGCCAGACGATCTGAACTCCTGATGATGTCTGTTTACAGTTAGCAGATCCTCCCTCCCCACTTCTGTGCCCTCACCCCACTTCCACAGTGACTCTCCCGGAACCCGAGGTCGAGAGCTGGGGGAGTGGGGAGGGGACAAAGGGCGGGAGGAAGTTGCCTCCCTTTATTATTCCCTTTTTGCTCTCACTAGCACCCCACATATCTCACCCTACTGTAGGAAAGAGTAGGTGCAGTGAGGAGGGGAGAAAGGGTGGAAACTTAGACACCCATAGCAAGCCCTTTCACCACAATGACTTCATCCTCCCCACAACGGAGAGTCTTGTTGGACCTTACCAAGCCATTTGTATAGGAAACAGCAAAGACTTGGGTCCGGTGACTTGCACAAGGTCACACAGCTCTTGTGTGGCACACATCTGAGTTTGAAGCCTTGATCTCTTTTGTTCCACTGTCTGTCTTCTACCCATGCCCTATGCAGAATTGCTTTTTTCCGAATTGATAGCTGAACCATGAACTGGCACTTCTCATGGCCTGTTTTCTACTGGCGACATGTATGTTTCTTTGTCTTGTCTCTCGTCTAGTTAAATCTCCTTAAGGCAGAGATTGAGTCATACTTTTTTTTTCCTGCAGTAAGTGACAAACGAATAGACATATTAAATGCTTAATAATTTTTAGTGGAAGTGTTTTCCTGCTACTGGACCTTTTTTTTTTTTTAAAGATTTTATTTATTTATTTGAGAGAGAGAATGAGAGAGAGAGAGCATGAGAGGGGGGAGGGTCAGAGGGAGAAGCAGACTCCCTGCCGAGCAGGAAGCCCGATGTGGGACTCGATCTTGGGACTCCAGGATCATGACCTGAGCCCAAGGCAGTCGCTTAACCAACTGAGCCACCCAGGCGCCCTCCTGCTACTGGACCTTTAACTGCTTTGTGCCCCACCCCCATGTAGACTGTCCTCCCTAGCACCTCCTAATTTCATCTCAGCTTTACCTTTTAAAGACCACCCCTTCACTCACTGTCTTAACTTTGATCTGTATTTTCTTTCTGAACTTTCGTAATATTGACCATTTGCCTTATTCCTTTGGCACTTGATATGTTGCTCTTGTATACATTTTATGAATATATTCCCAGACATATGCTCTTTGGGAATGCCTCTGTATCTCCAGTGGCATAGGATTGTACAAGCAGTACAGACTCAAAAAAAAAAAAAATGTTCCTACTGAGTGAACATTTCTTCAGTCACTAAGAAAAAGATGGAATTTTTATCCCCAAAACCAGCCCTGCCTCATTTATCTCTTTAGCTTTTATCCGTTCTAATCCTTAGCCTTATTGTTCTATACCACAGGCCGTCTAGATCATTCAGTAATAACATAGGAATTTATATCTTCAGATGATAGTCCAGCCAACTCTATATTCTAGTACTGACACTGATAACATAAGTGTGGTGTGGTGAGATTTACTGAATCACTCTTCATCACTTACTTCCAAGCCACATCCCCAAATGAGAGAAATTTGGGAATACAAAATAATGTGTTAGAAAGGATATTTTCCATCCTAGATGAATTAGACAGATGAAGTCTTAGGTAAAATGGGAGCTCTTTGTAATGGAAATCATCCAGAAGGAAAAAAAAAATGTGGTGGGAGAGTGGGGATTCCCTTAGAAGAATAAAATAAGGTTTTATTTCCCAAAAAGGACAGATGAAGTCATACTAATAGAAAATGAGTTCTTCGTATGAGACTAGTATGTGGTCTTCACAAGAAAAATAATGCAGAGATGAGTCGTGTTTGCTTTTTGATAATTTGGAAGAAAACTAACCATAGCCATTCCTGTGAAAAGAACAAGCTGGAGTTTAAGCACATAGTAGCAAGAATTTAAAACAATTTACAACTGGGGCGCCTGGGTGGCTCAGTCGTTAAGCATCTGCCTTCGGCTCAGGTCATGATTCCGGGGTCCTGGGATTGAGCCCCACATCGAGCTCCCTGCTTGGCGGGAAGCCTGCTTCTCCCTCTCCCACTCCCCCTGCTTGTGTTCCCTCTCTTGCTGTGTCTCTCTCTGTCAAATAAATAAAATCTTTAAAAATGAATAAATAAATAAATAAATAAATAAATAAATAAAACAATTTACAACAACAAAGCACAGTTTAGCTTTTCAAACAACTTCCATAGAGAGTCTTTGCTTTACATTTGCATATTTAATGGCACATTCCAGAGGTCATCTCAAAATAAGAGGTTTGCCACAAAGATGCAAATCAAGATTTGCATGTTAAAAACAATCCCTAGCACTGAAAGGACAGCTTTTCTTGGTTCAAATTTTAGTCAGAATTCAGCTCTGGGGGACTGGCAGCTCAAAGTTACTTACCCTGTCCACATTTTGCTCTAGAAAGCCCTGCCTTTTCAGTTATATTTGTTAGCTACATTTTTTTTTAAGATTTTTTTTATTTATTTATTTGAGAGAGAGAATGAGAGAGAGAGCACATGAGAGACGGGAGGGTCAGAGGGAGAAGCAGACTCCCTGCCGAGCAGGGAGCCCGATGCGGGACTCGATCCCGGGACTCCAGGATCATGACCTGAGCCGAAGGCAGTTGCTTAACCAACTGAGCCACCCAGGCGCCCTGTTAACTACATTTTATACAGAGTTCAGCTAAGCCGAAAATAGGAAGGCTGTTGTATCCTTGTTTCAACAGGAAAAGTTTTAGTCCATTTATATTTAGTATAATTACTGCTGTATTTGGATTTATACATGCCCTCTTACTATTTATTTCTTTTTGCCCACTTATTCATATCCCTTATTCTGTTCTTTGTTGCCTTCTTTTGAATTAAAATATTTTCATTATGCCATTAACCTCTATTAGCTTATTAATTACATGTTCTTTTAGAAGTCAGAGATTACAACATGACTCTTTGACTTATTACACTCTGATATAAATGATTACTTTTACCACTTCCCCAAGAATGCCAAAACCTTAAAATACAATGCTCCCACTTACCCCTTCCCCTTTTGTGTTTATTTTTGTCATAGATTTTAATTGTGCATATATTTTAAGCCATACAAGATTTATAATCATTTTTCTGTACAGTCAATACTCATTATATTTACTTACACATTTATCCTTTAAGGTACACCTTGTTCCAATACGCATTTATGTGCTTCTGACTGGAATTTTTTCCTTCTGTTTGAATAATTCCTCTATTAAGAGCAGGTCAACTGGTGACAAGTTCTCTCCATTTCTGTTTGCCTAAAAACTTCATTTTTGTCCTTAATATTTTTGCTGGGTGTAGAAATTCTAGTTTAGTAACTTTTTTTTCCCCCTCAGCATTTTAAAGATGTCACATGGGGCTCCCTGCTCAGTGGAGAGTCTGCTTTTCCCTCTCCCTCTGTCCCTCCCCCTGCTTGTGCTTGCTCTCTCTCTCTCAAATAAATAAATAAAATCTTAAAAAAAAAAAAAGATGACCCCTAGTTTCCATCATTTCTTTGTCACTCTTGAAAAATAATGTATTTTTTCTCCTAGCTCCTCTTAGTATTTTTTTTCTTTAGTTCTCAACAGTTTTCCTGTGATATGTCTAGATGTGGTTTTCTTTGTACTTATCCCACTTGGGTTCTGAGGTGGGATGAGTGCCTCTCAAGGAGTTCCTTGAATCTGTAGCTTGATAACTTTTATCTGTTTTAGAATACTCTTGGTCAGTATCTCTTCTTATCTCTCTTTTCTTTTTAGGACTTCAGTTATACATATGTCAGAATTTTTCACTCTTTACCATCTGCATTTCCTGTCATCTTTTTTGCCTCTTTGTGCATGAGTCTGTATATTTTGTACCTATCTATCTAAATCTTCTCTTCAATCTGTTTGTTGAGTTCTTTAAAAAAAAAAAAAAAAGATTTTATTTATTTATTTGACAGAGAGAGACACAGTGAGAGAGGGAACATGAGCAGAGGGAGTGGGAGAGGGAGAAGCAGGACTCCCGCTGAGCAGGTAACCCAACGCGGGGCTCGATCCCAGGACCCTGGGATCATGACCTGAGCCAAAGGCAGACGCTTAACCGACTGAGCCACCCAGATGCCCCTGTTTGTTGAGCTCTTAATATTGGTCATTTTATTTTTAAGTTCTAGAATTTTCATATGGTTTTTAAAAAAAAATAAAATCCAATGCATTTGGAGAAATTCTCTTTTTATTTATTTTCTCCACCTTTACCTATACTTTCTTGATATATCAATCCTAGCAATTTTAAATCTTTCTGATCATTATAATAGCTAGATCTTCTGTGGGTCTATTTCTATTGTATATTCTTTCCATTGGTTTTTGGTCATTTTGTTTTTAGTGGCTCTTGGCCTGCCTGGTAATTTTTAACAGAATGTCACACATTAAGTATGAAAAATTACAGAGGCTCTGGATAAAATTATCTTCATTTAGAGGCTCTGTCCTCTACAAAGTAGTTAAAATGAGAGCTGAATACCTTAATCAGAAACTGAACTAACTTGAGGTTGGGTTTTGGCAAGGTTTAATCCACCTCTTTTTTGCTTCTGTTCCTATAGCTCAGCCCTCCAGGTGTTCCAACTGAGAATCTTGTGTGTTCCCTGGGGCCCTTGACACCCATGGATACTGAAGTCTAATCTTCATTTCCTCAGAATCATGAGACTGCAAAAAAAAATCCACTCTGCTTTTCAGAGGTCTTCTGCTTGGTAGCTTAGTTTTCTTTCCCATTCATCTTCAGAATTTGGCAAGTGACCTGTGGGAATCTAGCAGAGTACTGGGCTCATTCACCTTTCCCTTCTCACTGAGAATCTGGCCTTTTTGGTCTTTATGTTTTTCTCTCCAACCTTGGTTAACTGCCAAAATCCCTGCTGGCATTTTTGCCTCTTAGTGCCACTTTCTTGCTTCTGTTCCGAAACTCAGACTGGTCTTATGCCCAGAGTTTTCCTGAGGGACAAAGGTGCTGGAGAATATCATGTCACCTCTGGCTGTAGTTTCCCATTCTTTAATACTGTGTCCTCTTAAGTCCTGGTTGCCTCAGTTGTTCGCTGATGTCTCCAAATAGATGTCTTATATTTTATCTACTCACTTAATTGTTTTAAATTGGATCGTTGGTTGGCTGTAACTACCCCATCATATTCAGAACCAGGAACAGTTTTAAAAATGAAAAGGTCTGGCCTTCCCTCTAATTAGAAGAATGTCTGAACAAGCCTTTGCCTAAGGTATCAAGATATAGTTTCCAGGGCGCCTGGGTGGCTCAGTTGGTTAAGCGACTGCCTTCGGCTCAGGTCATGGTCCTGGAGTCCCGGGATTGAGTCCCACATCAGGCTCCCTGCTTGGCGGGGAGTCTGCTTCTCCCTCTGACCCTGCCCCCCTCATGTTCTCTCATTCTCTCTCTCTCTCAAATAAATAAAATCTTTAAAAAAAAAAAAAAAGATATAGTTTCCAACACTGTGTGTATATCAAAATCACCTGAGTACTTTTTAATAAGTAAAGATTCCAGGATTCCACACTAAACCTACTAAATCTGAGTTTCTGAGAGAGAGATGAATTTGGCTCTATATTTTTAAAAACTCTTCAGGTAAAACTTCTGTTCTAGCCATGATTGAGTAATAGGGACTGGATTTGTCCTCCCCTCATAAACAACTAGAAAACCTGGCAAAAAGTATGAAACAATGGTTTTCAGACATTGGACAATAGACAGTATAAGATAGTAATCACTGGGGTGCCTGGGTGGCTCAGTTGGTTAAGCATCCAACTCTTGATTTTGGCTCAGGTCATGATTTCAGGGTTGTGGGATTGTTGGGCTCCATGTTCAGCATGAGTCTGCTTGAGATTCACTCTCTCCCTCTCCCTTTGCCCCTCTCCCTGCTTGTGCATGGGTGCGCACGCTCTCTCTCTCAAATAAGTAAATAAATAAAATCTTGGGGAAAAAAAGAAGATGGGGCACCTGGGTAGATTAGTCAGTTAAGTGTCTGACTTTGATTCAGGTATGATCTCAGCGTCCTGAGATCAAGCCCTGCTTCTGGCTCTGCTTCTCCCTCTCCCCCTACCTCTCCCCACCTCCCTCCACTCATGCTCTCTCTCTCTCAAATAAATAAAATCTTAAAAATAGAAAAAAAGACAGTGATCACTAAAACAAGAGAAGTGAATAAGTTGAGCCATATAATTGCTCCAGCCTACTGCTTTGAGAAGGTTTCTAGGCCATAGGACCGAGAATGGGGAGCCCAGAGCTCAGCAATATTGCTGAGTTGAGGAGGCTAATGTCAGAACTAAGGGAGAAAAAGACAGCTAACATTTGCAAGACAGAGAACCAGAAAGGAAAAAGATGCATATGTACAGAACTCAATATCTACAGAGGAGTCCTTTTAATTTGTGAATGAATATTGATTTGCACATTTTTGAGAAGAAACAAATTGGGGGAAAGAATCATTCAAAAAGGGTAGGTAAAACAATTCCCAGGATATCCATATGGATGGAAATAGTGCCTGTTTCCAGAAGCCAGGATAGAAAAACTTCTATTTTTTTTAAAGATTTTATTTATTTTATTTGAGAGAGAAAGAGAGAGCATGAGGGGGGAGGGCAGAGGGAGAGGGAAAGAATCTTAAGCAGACCCCAACACTGGGCTCTATCTCACGACCCTAAGACCACGACCCAAGCTGAAACCAAGAGTCGGACATTCAACGGACTGAGCCACCCAGGCACCCCTAGAAAAACTTTTAAACATTTAAGGCCTTAGATAGAGTCCTTAGGAGGACTTAATATTATTCTTCAGGATGAATTTATCCTATATTAGGGATTAGGGGAGAGATTTGAAGAAATAATGGCAGCAATATTGCCAAATTGAATAAAAACTATAAATCCACAAGTTCAAGGAGTTCAATGAACACTGAGCAGAATAAACAAAGTCATAGCCACACCAAGGCATATTTTAGTAAAATTGCTGAAAACCAATGATAAAGAAAAAAATCTTAACAGTTGCCAAGAAAAGAAAGACACATGATCTGTGAAGCAATAAAGAATTATACCAGATTTCTCCTTAGAAACTATACAACCAAGAAGAAAATGAAAAAAAAAACTTCAGATTTCTGAAAGACAAAAAGAAATCAATCTATAGTTCTTTATTCAGCAAAAATACCTTTCAGAAATGGAGGGAAAATAGAGACTTTTTCAGACAAAAAGAAAAAAAAAGCTAAGACAAATTTATCCCTAGCTGACCTAAACTGCCAGAAATGTTGAAATTTTCTTCAGAAAGAAGAGGAAAAGATACATCCTTTTTTAGATGGAAATTTGGATTTATGGAAAAGCATTAAGTGTACTGGAAATGAGAAATGTGTGGATAAGTATATATATTCATCTAAATCTCTTTATATGATTGATTTTTTTTAAAGATTTTATTTGTTTATTTATTTATTTGACAGAGAGAGAAACAGCAAGAGAGGGAACACAAACAGGGGGAGTGGGAGAGGGAGAAGCAGGCTTCCCGCAGAGCAGGGAACCCGATGCGGGGCTTGATCCCAGGACCCAGGGATCATGACCTGAACTGAAGGCAGATGCTTAACAACTGAGCCACCCAGGCACCCCTATATGATTGATTTTTAAGAGAAATTAATAACAATGTATGTAGAGTTTAAAACTTATGTAGAAGTAAAATGAATGGTACAGTTGTCTGGGGAAATAGGAGTTAACTGTTGCAAGGTTTTACAATGTACATGCAGTGGCATACTATTTGAAAGTAGACTGAGATAAGCTAAAGATGCATATTGCAAACTACAGAGTAACACCTAAAAGTAATAATAATAATTAAAAACTAAGATATACCCAATAGGCCAATACTGGATATAAAGTAAAATCACAAAATTATGCAATCTAGAAGATAGGAAAATAAGAAAAAAGGAGGAAAGAACAGATGAGACAAATAGAAAGCTATAGTAAATGATAGATGTTGAGCTCAACCGTATTAGGTATCTTTGATATAAATGGTATAAATAACCAATTAAAAGATACAGATTACTGGGGCACCTGGCTGGCTCAGTAAAGTATCCAACCCTTGATCTCAGGGTCATGAGTTTGAGCCCCATGTTGGGTGTAGAGATTACTTTAAAAAAAAGAAGAAATTTAAAAAGTACAGATTATCAGATTGGATGAAAGTGTGAACCAAATATATAATGTCTATAAGGAATAAATTTTAAATAAAAAGATACAAGTAAGTTAGAATTAAAAGAATGGGGAAAGATATACCATGCAAATACTTAATGAGAAGATTGCTGGAATTGTTATATTAATATTTTAAAAGTTATATTTTAGAACAGGGAATATTACCAGAAATAAAAAAGGATATTTTAAAGTGATAAAAGAGTTGATTCATCAAGAGGACATAACAATCATAAATGTACAGTTGACTCCTGAGCAACACTAGGGTTAGAGGTGCCAATCCAACACAGTCAAAAATCCATGTATAACTTTTGACTCTCCAAAAACTTAACTACTAATAGCCTTCTGTTGACTGGAAACCTTCCTGATAACATACAGTCAATTAACACATATTTTGTATGTTATATGTGTTATATACTGTATTCTTACAATAAGGTAAGCTAGAAAATCATAAAGAAAAAATACATTTATAATACCGTACTGTATTTATTGGTGCTGTAAATTTATATCATCTGATTATGTCTATCAGTATCTACATCAATATTGTCTTATGTGATACAAAACACTGTAGATGTTATACATATTACTAACAAGGACAACAACAATAAAAAGATAATGTGAAAACAATTTCATATTTATTTACAGGGATAATGGTTCATGCATTGATAATAAAGAAGTGGCAATATGATTGCTTTATGGTACCCTACTGTAATCAATCCAATTGCTTCACAGTACCCTAGCTTATACATTAATGAATGAATCATTATACAATTTTTATGGCGTATAGTATTATCATCATATTTATAAGACAATATTGGGAACATTGTTATAGTCTTTAAAAACCACTTACCTGTGATGATAAGCTGATAGTTTCTTCAATTACAATAGAGAAGGGTATACTGTATACTGATGTAATTCTTTGAAATTAAAATTATAAAACAGAAAACTAACACATTAATTTTATACTAAATATCACTCACCGTATGCCTACATAAGGATAGGCTATCCACTTCCATATAAGTCTTGCACATAATTTTTTTTTAATTAAGTAGCCTCCACACCCAATGTGAGGCTTGACCTCATGACCTTGAGATCAAGAGTCATGTGCTCTGCTGACTGAACCAGCCAGGACTCCCACACCTGCTGTTTTGCACAATGAATACTTAGGCAATAAGAGTGATGATGACGCAAAAAGGTCTCATGTAGTTCTTGCTGTACAGTTATTAGATTTTCACACACAGACACATACACAAGAGATAAGTTTATTAACTGTATGGCACGATGATTATGTACTATCTATTTACTTACTATTTATTAAGTGAAAGTTGATCATCATAAAGGCCTTCATCATCATCATCTTTTGTTGAGTAGGCTGAGGAGGAGGAGGAGGGTTTGGTTTTGCTGTCTCAGGGGTGGCAGAGGTGGAGGATGTGGAAGGAGGCAGGAGAGACAGGCATGCTTAGTGTAACTTCCAGAAATACATCATGATTTCTGACTCTTTTGCTCTTTTATTTCTCTAAAACGTTTCTATAAGACACCAGCCCTTCTTCCACTGTTTGCGTTAGTTTCAGTGTCGGTGTCGTAGAAGGGTCCATGCCATAAAAGAAGGGAAGAGCAGGCTTGAATAATCAGAATGCTTCTGCCAAATTGTCTCATGTCCATTTGTGTTCTGGCAGTGTTCCTTCTACGTCCCATCCTTCATTCTCCGGCACTGGTTCCGAAGCACTCATCTCCATCAAGTCATCCTCTGTTAATTCTTCTGCTGTGGTGTCTATTAGCTCGCAAATTTCTCCGAGATCCGTATCTTGAAACACTCCACCATCCCCACCCCCCACATTTTTGGCCATATCCACAATCTCTTTCATGATTTCCTTGACTCGCTCTGTTGTAAATCCTGTGAAGTCACGCACAACATCTGGACTCCGTTTTCTCCAGCAGGAACTTATTGTTTCAGGCTTAATGGTTTTCACAGCTTTTTCTATAACAACAATGGCATCTTCAGTGGTGTAATCCTTCTAGATTTTCATGATATTCTCTCTCTCAAGGTTCTCTTCCATAGCATTGACAATCCTTTTCACAGAGTACTGTGTATAATAAGCCTTAATGGTCTTTATGCCCCTGATCTAGAGACTGAATTAGAGATGTTGTGCTTTGGAGCAAGTAGACCACTTCTATGCCTTTGGTGTTGAATTCACTGGGATTCGGAGTAGGCAGGGGCATTGTCCAATAGCAAAAGAACTTTAAAAGGCAGCCCCCTACTGGCAAGGTACTTTCTAACTTCAGGGACAAAGCATCAACGGAACCAATCAAGAAAAGGGTTTCTCATTGTCCAGCCCTTCCTGTACAACCACAAGACTGGCAGCTGGTATTTATCTTTGCCCTTCAAGGCTTAGGGATTTGACATTTTTAGCCAGACCTCTTTCTGTAATATCAAACCATCCTTTGCTTGGCATTAACTTCTCCAGCTTTAGATCTTTCACCTTCCTTTTGCTTTGAGCTGTCATATAATAATTTCACTTTTCCCCAAATCATATTAGAGTCTATATGTTTGCCTTTCTTATAGCAATTCTGCACCCACGTAAAAGCCGCATTTTCAATATAAGAGGAAAAGGCATTTCATGCCTCCTGGAATAGCTGCAGCAATGGCTTCATGAATTTCCTTTTCTTTTTTTACAGTGGTCTTTACATTAGATTCATTTATCTTGAAATGGTGAGCAATTGCAGCTGCAGACCTCAATCTACCATACATATCAAGCAATTCAACATTTTCTTGTAGTGTCATGACTTATCTCTGCTTCTTGGGAGCACTTCCAGCATCACTAAGTGGCACTTTGTGTGGGTCCCATGGTGTTATTCAAAGCTTACCGTATTGCACTAAGCACAGTGAAAAATACAGAAGAACCACAAAATCACTTTTTACTGTGATACAGAATTTACTGGAGAGACAAACTGTTCACATGGAGATGATTAGCATCAATGGTGTTTTAAGCAGATACTTGCAACACTTGAGCTCACAATAGCAACAGGAGATGACTACAAAATTATTACAGTAGTACAGTATGTACTACAGTTAATTTTATACAGTTATGATTTAATATGCCATCTTCATGTTTGTTTACATTTCTCTCAACTGAATGGCACCATGTTTGGTCTGTAAGTGTTGGTGTGCATAAGTTTTGATGAATTTTAACTTTTTATCATTTGTATATATTTTATGATAGTAAATTATAAAATATACTAGTATCAACATATGATTTATGTACTCATGACATGATTTTTCCTTAATTTTTCTGATATTTCTAAGCTACATAAACCTCAAATCTCCAAAAAGTTGTCCAACATTTATTAAAAAACAAAACAAAACTCATGTAAGTGGACCCATGCAGTTCAAACTGTGTTGTTCGAGAGTCAACAGTATATGAAACTAATAGCAGACCTTCAAAATGCTGAAGTAAACTATTTCTAGCAGATAGAAATGAAAAGATAGACAAATCTACAATTATATTTAAAAATTTCAACACTCCTATATCAGGAATTGATAAAAATCAGTAGACAGAAAATGAGTAATGATATGTAATCCTTGGAAAACATTGTTAATTAATTGAGGTTTGTAGAACTTCATACCCAACATCAGAAGAATCCACATTCTCTGCTAGTGCACACAAAATATCCACCAAAATTGACTATATTCTGGGTCATAAAACAAGTTCCAGTAAATCTAAGAGGATTAAAACTATACAAAGTGGGTGCCTGGGTGGCTCAGTTGGTTAAGCGACTGCCTTCGGCTCAGATCATGATCCTGGAGTCCCTGGATCGAGTCCCGCATCGGGCTCCCTGCTCGGCAGGGATTCTGCTTCTCCCTCTGCCCCTCCCCCCTCTCATGTGCTCTCTCTCATTCTCTCTCTCTGAAATAAATAAATAAAATCTTTAAAAAAAAAACTATACAAAGTATGATCTCTGATAAAAATAAACTGTATATTAATACAGAAATTTATCTTGAAAATCAGTAAATATTTGCCAATTAACCAACATATGGATCCAAGAAGAAATTGCAAGAGAAATTAGAAAATGTTTTGTTGAATGAAGATGAAAAGAAACATATCAAAATGTGTAGAGTCCAGTTAAGAAGGAAATTTAGAGCATT
This sequence comes from Neomonachus schauinslandi, assembly GCF_002201575.2. Taxonomy (NCBI): domain Eukaryota; kingdom Metazoa; phylum Chordata; class Mammalia; order Carnivora; family Phocidae; genus Neomonachus; species Neomonachus schauinslandi. The sequence continues at coordinate 38,923,195 of NC_058404.1, forward strand.
AAATGGTTCTATTAGAAGAGAAGAAATGGGGACGCCTGGGTGGCTCAGTCGGCTAAGCGTCTGCCTTTGGCTCAGGTCATGATCCCAGAGTCCTGGGATTGAGTCCTGCATTGGGCTCCTTGCCCAGTGGGAGTCTGCTTCTCCAACTGCATGCCACTCCCCCTGCTTGTGCTCTCTCTCTCTCTGACAAATAAATAAATAAAATCTTAAAAAAAGAAAAGATGTCTCAAATCAATTAACAAGGCATCGACGTTAAGAAATTAGAAAAAAAAGAGCAAATAACCCCCATTGTAAGCAGAAGGGAGGAAATATTAAAGAGCTACAATTGATGAAATAGAAAGCAGAAAAACAATAGAAAAAAAAAACTAAGAGCTTGTTGAAAAGATTTTTTAAAACCATTAAATTCTAAAAAGACTGACTAGCAAAACAAAGAGAGGAGTTGAATTAACAATATAAAGAATGAAAGGGGAGACATAACCACACATCCTCCGCACATTAAAAGAACAAAGGATTTTATGAACAGCTGTAGGCCAATACAGCATGGATTGAACGACATAATCTACTAAAGGTCACACAAGAAGAAACAGATCAATTGAATAACCCTACCTCTATTTAAGGGATGGAATTTATAGTGTAAAAACCTTCCACGAAGATATTTCAGGCACATCTGGTCTCACAGGTAAATTCTACCAAACATTTAATAAATATATAAAACCAATTCCACATATATTCTTCCAGAAAATTGAAGGGAAGAGAATATTTCCAAACTCGTTTTCTGAGGTCAGATTACTCTAATTCCAATGCCAGACTAGAAAAGGAATTCCCTTCATGAACATAGATGCAGAGATCCAAAAACTCTCTTAAAATTTTTAGTGAATTGAACTAAAACAATATGGATAAATCTTGAAACATTATCCTAAGTGAAATAAGCCAGCCGCAAAGACAAAAACCATATGATACCACTTAGATGAGGTACCTAGAGTAGTCAGATTCACAAAGACAGAAAGTAGAATGGTGGTTGCTGGAGGCTGGGGGGGAGGAAGAAATAGGGTGTTGTTGTTTAATGAGTACAGAGTGTCAGTCTTGCAAGATGAAGAGTCTGTGGATAAATGCTGGTGATAGTTGCGTGCCAATGAGTGCCTAACAGCACGAAACTTATACATTTAAAAATGGCTGAGATGATAAGCTTTATGTTACGTGTATTTACCACAATTAAAAACAAATGAACTGTATTTCTATATACCAGCAACAAACAAATGAAGATGAAAATCTGAAGAACAATATATTTTACAATAGCATCAAAAATATGAAATATTTAGGGGTGCCTAAATATTTTAAGAGTGTGTGACTTTTGATCTTGGGGTTGTGAGTTTGAGCCCCACCGTGGGTGTAGAGATGACTTAAATTTAAAAACTTAAAAAATATGAAATATTTAGGGGTAAACCTAACAAAAGATGGGCAGGATATGTTCATTGGATACTAAAAAATATTACTGAGGAAATTTTTTTAAAGATTTTATTTATTTATTTGAGAGAGAGAGAGAGAACTAGTGGGGGGAAGGACAGAGGGAGAAGCAGACTCCCTGCTGAGCAAGGAGCCTGACATGGGACTCGATCCCAGGACCCTGGGATCATGGCTTGAGCTGAAGGCAGACGCTTTAACAGACTGAGCCACCCAGGCACCCTGAAAGAAATGTTTTAAAAATATTTATTTATTTATTTTAGAGAGAGAGCATGAGCGTGAGGGGACAGAGGGAGGGGAGAGAGAATCTCATGCAGACTCAGAGCTGAGTGTGGAGCCTGGCACAGGGTTCGACCTCATGACCCTGAGGTCATGAGCCTGAGATAATGACCTGAGCTGAAACCAAGAGTCGGATGCTTAACTCCCAGGCGCCCCAACTGAGAGAAATTTTAAAAGACCTAAGAAAATGGGAAGATACACCCTGTTCTTGGGTTGGAAAACTGAGTATTGTTAGGTTGTCAATTATTCCCAAATTGATTTATAGATTCAGTGCATTCATAATCATAATCCCAAAAGGATTCATTTGTAGAAACTGACAAGCAGATTCTAAAATTCTTTTTTTTTAAAATATTTATTTGAGAGAGAGAGAGAGAAAGAGCATGGGGGGAGGGGCAGAGAGAAACTCAAGCAGACTCGGCCCCGGTTGGGGCTCGATCTCACCACCCTGAGATCAGGCACCAGCTAAACCAAGAGTCAGGCACTCAACTGAATGCACCACCCGAGATAGGCCCCCAGATTCTAAAATTCTTATCAAAATAAAAAAGAGGTGGAATTGTCATACAACTTTGAAAAAGAACAAAGTTGCGGGAGTCATATTGCCTGACTTTAAGACTTCCTGAGTTTTCTCATGCAGGGCATGTCAACCAATAGCCCTAATGCCTAAAATACTATTACATAGGATTGTTGAGAGAATTTAAGTATTTACAATTGTTACACTAAAATAGTCTGTGTTACATAGTAAGCACACTATGGCATTAACTTTTATTAGTATTATTATCATAATATTCTACTTTGCATTTCCCTGATTACTAGTGAGACAGACTTTAAAAAAAAATATGGCTATTGGCTGCTTGAATTTTCTTTTCTATCAAGTTCTTGTTGTAGTCTTTTGCCTATTTCTCTATTGCATTGCTTGTATTTTTCTTTGTTCTTTATATATATGGGTGAACAAAAGCTCCTATTATTAAATTTACATAAATGTATCAATCCTTTCTTTTATCATTTATGTGGTGATAGTTGGTACCCTTGTGTTGCTTCTGATCTTACAAAAGGAATGCTTTCAGATTGAAGATGATATATACTGTAATTTTTGAGAATGCTCTTTATGAGTATGAAGAACTTCTATTTCCACATTGCTAAGAGTTTTTAACATTACCAAATGTTGGATTTTGTCAAATTCTTTTCCTATAACTAATGACATGATTGTTGATTTTCTCCTTTAATCTGTTGGATTTTGTCAAATTCTTTTCCTGTAACTAATGACATGATTGTTGATTTTCTCCTTTAATCTCTGAAGGTAATGGGTAGCAATGATTGTTTTTCTATTGTTAAAGCAAGTTGGCATTCCTGGGACAAACCCAACTTGGTCATGATATATGTTTTATAAATAGCAGGATTATATGCATTGATAATTCATTTAGGATTTGGGTGATTATGTCCATGAGTGAATCTGATCTATAATTTTTCTGTCTTGAATTATACTGGTCTGTTTTGGTATCAGAGTTACGCTGGCCTCATAAAATGAGAAAGGAGGGTTCCTTCTTTTTCTATTCTCTAGATAGTTTTCTAAAATAGAATTATTTGTTTTTTAAACATTTGGAAAAATTCACCTATAAAACCATTCAGACCAGTGGCGCCTGGGTGGCTCAGTCGTTAAGCGTCTGCCTTCGGCTCAGGTCATGATCCCAGAGTCCTGGGATCGAGCCCCGCATCGGGCTCCCTGGTCTGCGGGAAGCCTGCTTCTCCCCCTCCCACTCCCCCTGCTTGTGTTCTCTCTCTCGCTGTGTATCTCTCTCTGTCAAATAAATAAAATCTTAAAAAAAAAAAAACAAAAACCATTCAGACCTAATGTTTCCTTTGTGGGAAAATGTTTGCATATTGATTCAATTTCTTAATGGTTGTCAAATTATTATGGTTTTCTATCTTTAATCAGTTTTGATATATTTTTCTAAGAGTTTGTCCATTTCATTTTCATTTTCAAGATGTTGTTTATAATATTCTTTTATAATCCATGTAATTTCTGTAGTATCTGTAATTGTTTTCTTTATTATTCTTATTATTTATGTTTGCCTTTTCACCTTTGTTTCTTTAAATACTATTGGCAGAAGTTTATCAATGCTTATAAATCTTTATAAATCAAAGTTTATAAATCTTTTCAAAGAACGTCTGGATTGTTGATCTTTTCTTTATCATAAATATTTTCTATTTTCTTTAGAGTTATTCTTTTGTTCTTTAACTTCTTTAACTTCTTGAGTGGGTACTTGGCACATTTACTTTCACCTTTTCTTCTCTTGTATATAAGAATTTAACACATCTAGGGGCACCTGGGTCAGTTTTGGCTCAGGTCCTGATCTGGGGGTGTGAGATCAAACCCCACATTGGGATCCTCACTCAGCAAGGAGTCTGCTTGAGATTCTCTCTCTCTCCCTCTCCCTCTGCCCCTCCCTGATGCTTGTGTGTGCATGCTCTCTCTCTCTAAAATAAATGGATAAATCTTCCCCCCAAAAAAGAAAATTTTACTTCTCTAAGTTTTGATATGTGGTATTTTCATCATTTAAATTCAAAGTAATTTCTACACCCAATGTGGGGCTCGAACCCACAACCCTGAGATCAAGGGTTCCATGCTCGGGGCACCTGGGTGGCTCAGTTGGTTAAGCATCTGACTCCGGCTCAGGTCATGATCTCAGGGTCCTGGGATCCAGCCCTGCATTGGGCTCCCTGCTCAGTGGGGACTCGGCTTGTCCCTCTTCCTCTGCCCCTCCCCCGATTTGTGCATGTGCGTGCGCTCTCTCTCTCTCTCAAATAAATAAATAAAATCTTAAAAAAAAGCTGCATGCTCTTCCAACTGAGCTAGCCCAGTGCACCATGCTATTAATCCTTTAAAAAAATTTTTTTCAAAGATTTTACTTGTTTATTAGAGAGAGAGAGAGACAGAGACAGAGAGATCACAAGAAGGGGGGAAGGGTAGAGGAAGAAGCAGACTCCTTGCTGAGCAGGGAGCCCAATGCAGGGCTCTATCCCAGGACCCTGGGGTTATGACCTGAGCCAAAGGCAGACGCTTAACCCACTGAGCCACCCAGGCGCCCCTCCTTTTAAAATTTGTTGAGAATTGCTTTATCGCCTAGTGAATGTGATCATTTTCACAAATATTTCACCATGCTTGAAAAAAAGTGATTTTGGAAACCAATACTATACATACGACTATTGGATCAAGCTTCTTAGTTTTGTTGTTTAAATCTGTTTCTTTCTGATGTTTTTCTCTTCCTTGATTTATCCATCATTGAGAATAATGTTATAAAATCTACTATGATGATGATGATTTGTCTATTTTCCCCTAAAATCCTCTCCAAGTTTAAAAGCTTGTTATTTTTACTGTTATTTTGAGCCTATGGTATTAGGTGCATACACATTTAGAATTGTGACATCATTCTAGGGAATTAAACCCAATACATACTGTGATATGTAAGGTCCAGTAGCATTTTTTGCCTTAAAGCTTAATTGGTCTGATACTAGCTTTCTTTTGTTACTATTTGCCTTCTACATCTTTACCTACTCTCTTCCTTCAACTTTCTGTATCCTTATGTCAGAAATGTCTCTTGTAAGCCACTGTACATCTTAACTTTTAAAAGTCTTTTTTAACATTTTTTCTTTAACTAGAGCATTTAGTCTGTTTATTTTTATTTGTATTTACTCTTACTCTTTTATTTTGTAGTTTCTATGTATCCTATCCTTTCTATATTTACTTGTAGTTACTTTCTTGCCTTATTTTGGATTTTTTTTTAGATTTTTACAAAACTCTACTGATTTGGATGCTAAATATCCTTCTTTTAGTGGTAGTGCCAGAAATTTTAATGTGTATACTTGTCAACGTTCAAGTTAATATCCCGATCATCTTCTTGAATGGCACAAGCATCCTAGAACATTTAAACTGTTATAACCCCCCTTTTGATATACTTGGTATTGCTTTCATATATATTGTCTCTATTTTTTTTTAAGATTTTATTTATTTATTTGACAGAGAGACACAGTGAGAGAGGGAACACAAGCAGGGGCAGAGGGAGAGGGAGAAGCAGGCTCCCCACTGAGCAGGGAGCCCAATGCGGGGCTCGATCCCAGGACCCTGGGACCATGACCTGAGCCAAAGGCAGACGCTTAACGACTGAGCCACCCAGGGGCCCTATAGTGTCTCTATTTTTTAAACCCTCAAAACATTATTAATTATTTATATAGTGGCTATTTGTTTGGAATTACCCAAATACTTACAATTTCTTTGCTTATCATTCCTCCTCAAATCTCAGACCTTCCATGTATGATCATTTCACTCTGCTTGAAATATATCCTTTAAAATTTTCTTTAGTGAGAATCTTTTGGAAGCAAAGGCATTATCCCTTTTTTATTTTTTACTTCTTACTTTGAAATAACTTTAAAAATTTTTTATTTTGAAGTAATTTTTGATTTATATAAGAATTGCAAAGATCCTACAGAAAGCTCCTCCATGCCTTTCATCCAGCTTTTGGGAAAAACACAGAGAGGATGTGCCCCTCTCATTGCTTCATATCAGGAGCTACATGACATTAATATGATATATTTCTGGTGATGTTAACCTCAATGGCTTAGTTAAGGGGACTTCTCTACTGTAAAGTTACTACTGTTCCATTCTATACTGTACTGTTAGAAGTGAGTCACCCACTCCAATCTGCACTCAAGGGGAAGGTGAATCTCTACCTCCCAGAGGGAAGAGTATTCAAGAAATTACAAACATGCTGAAACCACCAGCATTCATGCAATGAATTATCCTCCAAAGGAGGAGGGGACAGTGGCAAGGTTTGTGGAGCGGAAGAGGTTATGAGAGTTTCCCTGCAAACTGTAAATTGTACTGGAATTTGAGCTAGTCCTTGTCACTCTCATGTGACAACCTTCCTTGGCTCCCTATCACCCATGGAAGAGAGCCCATGCTTCTCAGCAAGAGTTATAACGTTTACCTGCTGAACCCATTTTCTTGCCCTCCCTGTTCTCTGCCTTCCTGAATTACCTGCAACACCTCAGATATGCTGTATTTTCTCATATCTACACGCATCGGCATATGCAGTTCCATTCCGACCACAAAGCTCTTTTCTTACTTTGTCTCTCTGAGGCCATCGGCAGTTACAATTTCATTCCTACCTGTCAATAATAGGCCATTCCACCATTCTATATGGGCAGCTAGACAGCTGTTGTTAAGTGATAGCACATGTGGTAAGATCAGTGAATCCTGAGAAGATAAACCTATTACCTTCCTTCTTTTGGTGTAGACTGATCTTCTTTGTTAGAAGTAATATTTAGGAGTACCATGACAGTGTAGTGTTCCATAAGTCCATGGACAGGGTGCTAGAAAGCTAGCAAACAGAGAAAAAAAAATCCAAATTCGGAATAAGTATCCTTATGAGGGTGCATTCTTGCCCCTTTCATAACTGAAGAGATCCAATATACAATCAACCTCCCACAATGCGACAACTGATTCCCCTGAGAAGCCCCACACTGGGGGCTGAGGATTGTTGCTGCTGGTAGGTTGGGCACTCAGCAATAGCAATCAGCCCATGCTACACAAGTCTGGCTTTGGTGAGGGGAAGTCCATGTTGATGAGGCTTTGCACAGCTTCTGTCTTGACACAACTACCACTTTATTCATGAGCACGCACTGAATGATTGGAGGTTGACTGGTATCCACAAAGTGAGTCATCTTGCCAAACTAATTATTATGAAACTTCTCCATAGTGGAGGGCTTTTGTGAATGTTTACCTGGGCCCAAATGCTTGCATACTCTTGGCCCATTCTGAGAGGTCTGTCCTTGAACCTCTTCCCTAAAGCTTTTTGTCAACAGTCAGCAATCTCTGCATCATGGTCATTCCAAGTCACTGATCATCCATTTAAGACACAAGCCTTTGTCCAGGAATTGATGTAGGTTCTTAATTCAGGCTAATCTCTCCTAGATACTGTGGACAAGGAGATGTATTACCTAATGTTCTACACACTGGGAAGATTCTTCTGCTTTGCTGTCCTTTAGGATAACTGAGAGGGGCTATAACAAGTACCATCAATAAACCAGGCTCAAAATAGTTCCTCCTCAGTCAGCTGGATTTAGGGAATTCCCCATGATGACACAGTAGTGTCCACAGTCAAGGAGAAGCCAGAATGTAGCATAAGTACACATACAGCAAATATGATCCATCTACTCTTGAAACAATTAGCTTTCAGGACCTGTTCAGGCAGAGTCCTTCTTATATATATTAATTCCCTTTTTTGGTGTAGTACCTCTGGGCAGACACAGTATAATAGCTAATTGGACCAGCTAACACCTGGTCCATGTAAGGCAGCTTGGGTTACATGGTATCTTGGTGTTTAATGACCAGGTGTTCAAACTCAACCCAAGCCCACTGGCAAGCCAAAAGCTCTTTCTCAAAAAAATACTTACCTGCTCAAAGAACCTGGCACATTTCTTGTGTGTTTGCTCATTACATGTTGCTGGGGCACCATAGTATCTCCTGATCTGTTCCAGACACATTGATGAAGAAAGGCTGGGGGGATGGGGATGTCACTAGCCTCACATATGTTAACCTTATCTAAGTTTAGCTAGAGACCTCCCTGCAGGCCAGGATTATTTTAGCATACAGGGCCCTTCGTGATTTGGCATTGTCTGCCTCTAGAAATTCATCTCCCGCACTCTGTTACATTCATCTTTCCTCCAACCATATGGAACTACTTGAGGATTTAAAAAAGGATTTTAGAAGGACTATTAAAATTCCTTGCAGAAAAAAAATGTTTTAAATTATCTGCCAGTATCTATAAATTCTTTTTTTTTTTTTAAGATTTTATTTATTTGCGAGAGAGAGAATGAGAGACAGCATGAGAGGGAGGAGGGTCAGAGGGAGAAGCAGACTCCCTGCTGAGCAGGGAGCCTGACGTGGGACTCGATCCCGGGACTCCAGGATCATGACCTGAGCCGAAGGCAGTCGCTTAACCAACTGAGCCACCCAGGCGCCCTATAAATTCTTGATTAAGTAAAAAGAACTTTTGAGCAAAGTGCCAGTAATTTTGCTTACTCTCTTTTAAAAGAAATTTTTGTTGTGAATATAGCAAACGTGCAGATATAATATACATATAAACAATATAAAATATGTATAAGTTGCAGAATAGTAATACAATGAGCATCTACATCTCTTTCCCTCTCTCTCGCTCGCTCTCTCTCTCTCTCACACACACACACACCCCTAAACATGTTCAGGTTAATAAATAGAATATTACTGGTCCTTTTAATGTTTTTCTTTGATTTCCCCCTCCCCAACTTCCAAGTAACCGCTATCCTGTGTTTATAATTTCCTTACTTTACGGTTTTCCATCTATGTATTTCTAAACTAAACAATACATTGTTTTGGAAAATAGTAACAGGTAAAAACCTAGTTGTGTAAAGAAAGGGCCACTGTTGGGATGCATGGCAGAAATATATCAGATGGAGTATTTATATCTGTATTTTCAGATTCTATGCTTATGAACCACCCCTAGTGCTCATGAATAGATCAAAGCAGACCACTTATGTGGAATGAAGTGTCTTCATCTGACTCAGGCAACTGGGCAGAGACAAGAACAGAAATTCATTAGCAGATGGTTAAGTTAAGTCAAGGTTACGTTGGAATCAGGGCCAGACTCATTCTGTCCTCAAGTTAAAGAAATGGAACAATGGCTACAGGGATATTAGAAATTATAACCTTCAATATGTTTATCTTTTGGGTGCACTGGATAGTTTGGCCTCACATCCTGTGTAGCTGTGATCCTAGAACCTCTTTTTATGGTACCTCTCTGGATTCCCTTTACCCCTCTCTTCTCTGGAATCTTCTTTTTTTCTCATATCTTTCCTGGTTCTTAGCTAAATCTTTTTTTTTTTTTTTCCTTGAGAGCTTCTTAAGGAAAGAATGCATAGGAAGCAAATTTGGGGGGATTTTGTAAGTCTGGAAATAATTTTAATCTATCTTCATACATAATTGATAAATGAACTGGGTATAAAATAAAATATAAGAAAGTAATTTTCTCTCAGAATCTTGAAGGCAATGCTCTGTAGAACGGCTAAAATAAAAAACACAAGAAACAACATGTGTTGGTGAGGATGTGGAGAAAGGGAAACCCTCTTGCACTGTTGGTGAGAATGCAAATTGGTACAGCTACTGTGGAAAACAGTATAGAGGTTCCTCAAGAAATTGAAAATAGAACTACCCTATGATCCAGGAATCACAGTACTTTACCAAAAAAAAAAAAAATGCAGAAACACTAATTCAAAGGGACACATGCACCTCTATGTTTATAGCAGCATTATTTACAATGGCCAAACTATGGAAGCAGCCCAAGTGTCCATCGACTAATGAATAGATAAAGAAGATGTGGGGTGTGTGTGTGTGTGTGTGTGTGTGTGTGTGTGTGTAAAATGGAATATTATTCCATTCCATAAAAAGAATGAAATCTTACCATTTGCAACAGCATGGATAGATCTAGAGACTATAATGCTAAGTAAAATAAGTCAGTCAGAGAAAGATAAATACCATGTGATTTCACTCATATGTGGAATTTAAGAAACAAAACAAATGAGCAAAGGGGAAAAAAAGAGACAAAGCAAGAAACAGACTCTTAACTCTAGAGAACAAACTGATGGTTATCAGAGGGAAGATAGATGGGAGGATGGGGGAAATAGGGGATGGGATTAAAGAGTACACTTATCATGATGAAAAAAGTAAATAAAAACACATCTTAATGCAAATTTAAAAAATTCAACCAGACTGCAAAGGAAACCCAAAATAGAATATAAATTATAAAAAATGAATCTAAATGTACTATGAATGAGTAACACAAGCACACTGCAGGGAGTGGAGCAGAAAAGAACTAACATAAGTAAACTTTAGAAAACAAAACAAAACATCAGATTCCAAATTCTACCCCCTTTCTTTTTAAAACTAAAGAGTCTTAGTTTTCTGTCTCTAGAAGCTTGTAGAATTTTCTCTTTGATCGCATTGTTCTGAAATTTCACAGTGATATGTCTTAGTATGAGTCTTGTTAATGGATTTTGCCAGACTCCATACCCCTCCCCACTCTACACCATTGGCAACTGCTCCTCACCTCCTACTGATGACAGAAAATTTCAGGTTTCCAAATTTCTGAAATTCACCCAGTGGAGCTTTTAATTGAAAAATTTGTTCTTCAGTTCTGAGAAATTATCTCAAATTATTTTAATTTCTGATTTCTGCCTCTCCATTTTCTCTTTTTCTAGACTTCCTATTATTTAGGTTTGCGACCCACTGGACAGATCCTCTTATTTTCTCACCTTTTCTCTTTACTTTTCTTTTCTTTTTTTTTTTTTAAAGATTTTATTTATTTATTTGAGACAGAGAGAATGAGATACAGAGAGCATGAGAGGGAGGAGGGTCAGAGGGAGAAGCAGACTCCCCGCCGAGCAGGGAGCCCGATGCGGGACTCGATCCCGGGACTCCAGGATCATGACCTGAGCCGAAGGCAGTCGCTTAACCAACTGAGCCACCCAGGCGCCCCTCTCTTTACTTTTCTATCACTTTGTCTTTTTTCTCTACTTTTTGGGAAATTTTCAAAACTTATTTTTCCAATATTTTATTGAGTTTTTCATTTTCACTAACATGTTTTCAGTTTCTAAGGGCTGTTTTTTATTCCCCTACTGTTTCTTTTAAAAGCATCCCCTTCGGGATGCCTGGGTGGCTCAGTCATTAAGTGTCTGCCTTCGGCTCAGGTTATGATCCAGGGTTCTGGGATCGAGTCCTGCATCAGGCTCCCTGCTCAACGGGGAGTCTGCTTCTCCCTCTCCTCCTAGCTCAGTGCTCTCTTTCTCTCTCTCTCAAATAAATAAATAATAAAATCTTAAAAAAAAAAAAGCATCCCCTTCTTGCTTTATGAATGTAACACTATCTTATCTCTCTGAGGATGTTAATGTTAGTCCCCTCACCCAACCTCCCCACTCCCACCCAGGTTTTTTTCTCCTTGCCTCCTGATTCTCTAAGTTGGGCTCTGTTTCTCCTGTTTGCCTTTTGTATCTATGTCTTGCCTCTTTAGCTGTCTCTTCATAAATAAGTGTAGAATACTAAAGATTTTTTTTAATCAAAAAAAATTTTTTTAAAGATTTTATTTATTCATTTGAGAGAGAGAGAGACAGAGGGAGTACAAGCAGGGGAAGAGACAGAAGGAGAGGTGGGAGCAGACTCCCCGCTGAGCAGGGAGCCCAATGTGGGACCTGATTCCAGGACTCCGGGATCATGACCTGAGTTGAAGGCAGACGCTTAACCGACTGAGCCACCCAGGTGCCCCTAAAGATTTTTTTTTTTTTTTAATTTGAAAGAGAGAGAAAGTGAGCAGGAGGGAGAGGGAGATAGAATCTGAAGCACACTCTGCACTGAGCACAGAATCCAATGTGGGGCTCAATCCCACAACTTCGGGATCATGACCTGAGCCAAAACCAAGAGTCAGACAGATGCTCAACCAACTGAGCCACCCAGGCACTCCAAGTATGGAGTACTAAAAAGGTGATTGCAAAATCTGACCATGTGGTTGGGGCCCACAGACCTTCAGCTTCATAAAGACATTCTCAGTGGGCTGTTGGGGAGAGAAGGCTCCCTATATCTTTATGGAGCTCCATTTATCTTTCCTCTTGAACTGCTCAGACTCCCTGGAGAGGGATATTCAAATTCCCTTTCTGTAGGGTAAAGGTCTGGGTACCGGCATTTCGATAGCCAATGGGTGGAGGCAGAAAGGGCCTGGTGTTCTTTGCATTGTCTCTCTTTAAAAAATAAAAACAAAAACAAAATAAAAAACTTTTTATTTTGAATTTCAAACTTACATAAAATTGTCAGAATACTACTGAAAATTTCCATATACATTTTATCCAGATTTACAAATGATTACTATTTTGCCACATTTAACATTTTGTTCCCCCCCCACATACACACACGTTATTATTTTTTTGAATCGTCTGAGAATAGAGAGTCATGCCCATTAACCTCCTAATACTTCAGTGTGTATTTCCCAAGAACAAAAATATTCTCTCATAGTATCTTTGAATCCTCCTGTTTTTTAATGTGTTGCCTATACCCTCAAATGTACTTGGCCTCCCTCAATCTAGAGAGTTTCTTTTTTATTCTCTCTAGAGGATAATCCTGAATTTCTCTTATCAGTAGGTGAGGAACAGTTGCCCAGTGGTATGGAGTTGGGGAGGGGGATCTAGGTATTTCACTGTTTCACAAACACATTTTACCAGCTTTCCTTATTTCAGCCATGCCCTTATCCCCCAAATTCCAGAGGTATCTGGCGCTGCCAATTTTTCAGGATTCTTAGACGTAATTTGAACTGCTTCTGACCGCCCCCACTACAGGCTTGGGAGTCCAGCTTCCCAAGGCCTTCCTAGTCAGTATCATGGCCACCTGCATTCTAGCTGCCACAGTTGTGGTCTCCTTTCCCATCCCTTCCGCCAATCTTGTTACGTCTTTTCAAAAAGCATCCTTCTACGCTAGTTTTAGTCAAATTTTAGGAGGGACCAAGACTGAGGATCTCTATGAGGAAACTGTAATGTTCAGGAAGAGGGCTTCATCAGTCCTTTGGCATGTTGGAAGGCAGTCAGACCAAGACAAAATGATACTGGCAGAAAGAGGTTAATTACTGTATTTTCTTGATAATATAATGTACCTTTTGGGAAGATTTGTTAATTCAACATGGTTGTCTTTCTTTCTTTCTTTCTTTCTTTCTTTCTTTCTTTCTTTCTTTCT